>NW_026462945.1:0-64588 GCF_021730395.1 Mercenaria mercenaria | reverse complement strand
CAATTACTGCTAATACTGAAGCAATTAACACAGTTAATGATAAAATAAAAAAAATAATAAATGATTTGGACTCTGTAGTTAAAATATCAGTTAAACAAGGAGAATCAGTCACTGCTAATACCCAAGTAATTACTGCTAATACTAAAGCAATAACCGCTAATGTCGGAGAAATTGCTACTAATGATGAAAAAATTTCTAATAATTGGGAAAAAATTATAGAAGTAAAAGATGCTTTCTTAAAACAAGAAACACAATTAGCTAGAACAAAGGCTACTGTTGACAATTTGCTTTCTTATAAAGTTGCTACAACAAAACGAATTGATGATTTAGCTGAAATAATTCTTAAACTTAAAAAGAAAGACAAAAAAATAGAAGAAAGGCTAGAGGAAGTGGGACGTGAAGTGTTTCTTTTTGAATACTATAATAACACTCTTTATGATTATGTAAAAATGAAAAAGTATTTTGACCGTGATGGTGACTGGATATATTCAACATATGAAGATATGACCGGTCTAAACTATTTAAATGCATTTCAATTAAGACCTGGAATTTTATTAGATTTTAAAGATTTTATACACATAAACCAACAATATGAATTAATTGAACAAAGGGTGCTTTTGAAGGGTGTGTTTAAGATCGAAAAAACCGGAACTTATATAATAGATATTAAATTTTTATTAACGGGAGCCAGGCCCATAGGTGAACCGGATAAACCGATTAAAAGCCCAATATCACATTTTATATTTAGGTTGTGGACTATTGAATATATTCCAGCCCTTGGTCCATTTAATTCATTTAATATTGTAAATATAGTAGCCAAGGACTTTGACACTGATCAGTTAATATCTATGTATAAGAAAAAAATTAAAGTTCATCTAACACAAGGAACAATGTTTGACATTCATCCTTATAACGATTCAAAATCTACAGAAATAACATTTTCGCTTTTGAGGGATAGTTACATCAAATTCTACATATCGGATGAACCTGTATCGAGTAATGTATTGGATGAACATGCATCGGGTATTGTATTTGATGAACCTGTATCGGATGAACATGTATAACCTGTATCGAATGAACATGCATTCCATGACAGAAACAAACTTTTGAATTAAAAGCTTAGTTAAAGTTTTAATTACTATGTGTACCCTAATAATATACTTACTAATTGAAAATAAGATCAAATACCTTACATTTTATTAATAAATATAATATAATATAATCTGCCAAAGTTTTGCCAAAGTTCTGCCAAGTGGCAGGAATGTGGCAGTGTCTGCCAAGTTGGCAGAAAAATGGCAGGCTTTTGATTGGCTGAATTTGTGGTTTCCCACATAACCATTTTTAAAAAATGCACTTGATTTACCTTTGACACTTATATTAAATCACATGTAAAACGTAAATCGATCACAAGGAAGTTTAAACGAATTGTACTACAAATGTAAACATATCGGTTTTATGAATGAAAATAAATCCAATAAAGCAGCACCGGTGTCGCTTTACATTGAGCCAATATTTGTTTAAACTCGTCTCTTCACAAACGATATTGATTGATAAACTTGTTAAAGAAAATGACACCGGTGTCGTTAGATTTTGAGGGTACAAGTGTACTGAGTGCAACCGAAGACTGTAGGTCTGACTGGGTTAAAGACCTCGAAGGTTTCAGCTTCGCGAGTTAGTATTATAAGTTTAGGGTTGGGTTAAGTGCTGGGTTTGAAACCTGTGGATTTTAAATTGTCCGGCATTGGTCAGTCTGGACCGGGGACTGAATCTTTTTTGGTTAAACCAAAGGTTTTCATTCGGTTTAACTAAAGATTTAAAAGATTTTTAGCTTGTATCTTTGATAAAACCTTGTGGGTTTTAAAGTGTCCAGCATTGGATTTTTTAGAATAGGGACAAGGGGTCAGGGGGGGGGGTTAAAATGCCAAAAACGCTATATTTAATACTACTCATCACCGGCTGTATGAGGAGTCGCCCTATCTTGCTGAAACCACATAGTGTCTAGACTGATACCCTTCTTTCGTAATGCTGGCACAAATTTACTTCTCAGGAATTTTAAGTAATGGTCCTTATTCACTGTTTCAACATTTCCTTCATTATCTTCAAAAAGAATTGACCATTAATTCCATTTACACTTAATGCAGCTCGCACTGCTTCTCAATATAAAGATCAGGTTTTTTCAGTTTTCCAAAATCTACAGTTCTTCTTATTAATCTGGGCATTTAGGTAAGAGTGTGACTGGTCTGATAACTAGATCTTATCAACAATATGGCTGTTCTCAATCATCCAGCTGGCAAATGACAGTCTACTTGTAATATATGTAGGTTTAAATGCTGTATTATGACGCTTCTTTTTTCATACATAATATTATGTAATGTGTCATAATAAATATAAAAAAACATTAGTCAATAAAAACACAATATGTTAAAAATTTTGACTTTCATAGTCAAATTTAGTATCAAAATAATTGTCTTTAAATCAGGATTATGTTTTTCATAATTTCAATATTCAATTTTGAACTTTGTTCCAAAGATCTTAAAACTCACAAAAAATTCTTATATATTTTTCTTAAAATATTGTCTGGTATGTAAGGCAGCTTTTTAATCCTGGAATGTTGTTACTGTCTCATGGCTTCCATTAGCACCTTTAATTCTGTTAAGGATTTTTGTCTTTAGAATAGGCTTTCAGCTTTGTATAAGTTGATAAGTTATCGCCTTGTTAGGTATTAAGTTAAATTGGTGTAAATACCTTCAAACCAAGAAGTTCTCAAATTCTATGGCACCTCCCACTCTGTACCATGTGATTAAATCAGACCAATAATATTTAACTATTTGTTTCAATGAACCAATCATCTATGAAAATGATAAGTAACATTTTGATTGGTTATTTAGTTTTTTTAAGTTTGAGTTATGGAACTCTAGTATTCAAGAGGGTTGATTCTGGACCTCCAGACAGTAAAAATGTGAAAAGAGTTGATTCTGGACCTCCAGACAGTTAACATATAAAGAGAATGGTTCTGGACCTCCAGACTCTAAAAATGTGAAGAGTTTTATTCTGGACCCCAGAGATTTTATATGTTAAAAGAGTTGATTTTGGACCTCCAGACAAACTAAATATTGGACATCCAGTGTGTTGAGAAAGTTCTTGTATTTGGACGTTGTTTAAGTTTAATTGTGGATCTCCATGTTTGTTGTTAAAATTGAATATTCAGGATATCCTGTGAACATTATTGGACAGTCTTTTAATAAACATCAAAAACATAATCTTGTTGGAACTGCATCCCACACTCTGACCTTCGTATTCTTAACACTTTATAATAGCTGCATAATAGAAATAGTATAAGGTTTCAGTTTTAAATCATATTTCAGCATTCTAAAGACACTTGTAAAGCTTGCAGAATTAGTAATATTACCTAATATCTTACGAACAGATTTTGTGGCGATTCATGATTAACAGTCTTAACTTGTTTAATGTTTTCAGCCATTCGCACTGATCTTGGACGTCCAGGCTTTCTATGTCTTCCATCATCTACTGACCCTGTACCTTCCAACCTTCGTACAATTCTTTGGACCTGTTTTTTGTCCATGTTTCCTAATCTAGGGTACTTCTTTTTCATAGCTCTGATTAATCTGAAAATTATTAATTTCTTCGGACCTTTATCAAAAAATATTACTTACAGCGGACTATTTTCCGAATCGAAGTCATGTCCGCTTTCATATGTGAGGCACTTCGTTATAATTTTTAACAACAATTACAAATACAAAATGAATTAATAAAGTCACATATAAACTGACTGAAACTGAAAGTGTAGTTGTAATACAACATTCTACTTGTTCATTACATTATGAGATGAGTCGTATGTAATTCAACAATAACTTTCTTATTTGAAATTTTTCATCTTTATTTTAGTGAGCATTCCTTTGTGTACTAATAACCGTCAAACAGTATCCATTTCATGTACAGAAACTTTTACTCTTTGCCGATATATTTTATCATACCCCATCCACTTTTTCTCATTTCAAAGTCTGTCTTCCCTTAAGTATACAGGGATATGATCAAGCCAAGTTCAATTTATGTTACAATCTTCCAATATTTAGCAAAATCATGGCTCTTTTCTGACATAAAAGTTTGCAAAATGATGTCTGTTCAAGAACTTTTGAAAGGATAGGTACACAGGTATATGATTATAAAATACAAGTTGAATTTGATTTTGATTACAATCCTAAAATTTATTGCGGAGTGATGGCCCTTTTCAACTTAAAATTTGTAAAAAAAAATTCATATAGGAAGGTAGGTTTACTTGGGAATTTTATAATCTGCAGGAAAGCTTACATTTCTAGTATTTTGAACATTGTTGGCATACTTTTCTGATATTAAAGAGAAAGATAGAATATTTGTTTGGTTTTCTGTGATTATGGAATAGAAATAAGACAATTTTTGGCCTGGTTGCAAGATAAGGGATGTAATAATATTTTTTTAAAATTTGATTTTCTATCTATCAATTGCAGCTAAATATATATTTGTCGATGTAAATATTTGACAATTAAAACAATTTACGTTGACAAATATAACGCAGAAGTTCTTATAATCACATCATTTCTAAGGCAAAGTATATTTATCAAAGGTAGGTATATGCTTAAACAACATTACATTGACCTGGACAGGAAAATTAAATTTTAAAACTACCTAAGTGCATTAAGCAGACAGTGAACACAAACACGTGTAAATGACCATTTATTAAACTTTTACCAGATCCATTACTTGATCAAAATCTTATTAAAAACCTTGTCAAAATTATAATCAAATATGTTTGAAGCAATTTGAGTAATCTTATATATAAAGATAAAATAGATTCATAGAAATGAGTACTGTTTATAATAAAACTATTTATATTTTCTAATTTTCATATTTAATCTACAAAATGAAGTTTGTGTATTGCAGATTTAATGTTATTTAGACTTTTTATGTTAGAACATGTGAAGAAGTGAGACTAAGAGATGTTCTGATTTTTTTTAGAATCATTTTTATACTTCTGATTCAATAATGTTGATGTGTGGGTGAATGTTTTATGTATTCTTTAAAAGGTTAACAGTAAAATAGAAAAAGTGGAAACTTCACAGGTCGCTCAACACGACAAAAACGATAGTGTTGCAGGCTCGGTTTGATTGAGCCTGTTCATGGACGGTAGTGGAAATGCATGCTACCGTCCAAGCCCTCTAGCCTCGGGCTGAGCAGACACTCAACATTTACAAACGCTAAAAGTACAAAAAGCAATTAAGAGACATTCGCAGATGTATTCAAACGGTGGTGAACATGGAACCTTCAATGATACACTGGCTGTGGCGTGTAATTCCATGAAAAGCGGCGTTTGGTCCCCAGATAAAGTAATGGGTTTGCCCCAAACGAGAAAACAATGGGCAGAACTAAACAAACTGGAATTTAGAAAGGGGATCTGAGGTTATGGAGCCTGCATATCACAGGAAAACTTATGTAAACCTTAAAACGTCTGATGTAAACCTTACATCATCTCCACAAATTTGATTATTTTATTTTTAACTGTTGAAACTTAAATCTACATTCTTAAAGAAACATTAATGACAAAGTCTGTGTGGTGATAGCTGTTATAGTCCTCATGAGTTTACGACAGAATTTGTTTATTAATAATAATATAGTATAGGAGGGGTCACCATGTCGGTCCTACAGTTTTCCTACAGTTGATGGAATAAGGTCAGTAATTCGGTCGAAAATCTGCTTTTGTGAAAGAATTCCAAAGTAAATAGACCCTAATTTTTCCATTTGTTGCACAAACTCGTGTAAAACGAGTGTTTTGATCACAAGTTTTCACTGCTAGGAAACATTCTGCATGAAATGAGACGGGTTTCACGTTTAAACACCCCATATAGCAAGTTTTTATTTTGCAAATCGAAACCGAAAGTAGGGGGATGGACAAGAGTAAATATGCGCCATTTGTATGGTAGCAGTCCACAACTGACTTTTGGTGGAATTATAAATCTTTAGCAAAAATTTGATTTCCCATGGCTATTTTCTAAAATAATGAATGTATTAAATTCAATTTTGGTACACAGATATGTGATTATAAAATAAAGGTCAAGTTTGATTTTGGTTTCACTTACAACATGGTCACACACGTGATTGTTAAGTTTACAGCTACAAGATCAGTTACAATCTTTAACACAATTTTTATTATTTCATGTTTTCTCAGGTAAATACGAAACACACACAAAAAATGATAAAACTGACTACGAATCTAAGAACACAACGTTATAGCACATATATCTTAGGGCCTGACAATTAGATCACATCCAATGAACTTAGAGTAAAACATCTTTGATTGACATTTTATGTTAAGTAATAATTTGTATGATATAACAAATCACGTACTTATTAGAATATTGATTAGGTAGACATCTTATATATAAAGAATTAACATATTTATAAAGCTACTAATTATGAATGAAAACGTTCTTGATAAAGATTCGGAAATTTAAGACAAATGTTAGTAAAGAACCTGATTAATCACTTGTTTACAATTTCTTAAATAGAATTCGTGATCCGGCAAATTGGTTAAATGTAGAATTTTAAGGCAATTTATACAAAGTGATGTCAGACATCCTGTGGGGTTCAACGAGCCACACAACATTAAGTTCCCTTTCATTATATTATTTCTAGCCTAAAGTTGTAAAATTCTTACAAAAGTAATATTACCTGAATAAAGACATATACTACTAAGAAAAAATGCATGACTACAATTCATATTAATTTTAAGCTGCTTAGATACATTGAATTTACATTTGTTTTGCAGTTGCTAGAAATTCCTGGAAAATAGTCCTTATAAAGATAAAAACTGCCCTTTGCTTCTCATCCTGTTTCCAAAGACAGCGGTCGGTCTTGTATTGTAGGAAGCATTTGATGCTTGATCCTCTTGTTTCATTCATTGTCCAAATAGATTTAAAGCTGTTTCCCTGTGTCCAAGGTTTGGTTCCTGGTAAGTAGTTCTGATAAGGATGGAAAGTGTCCTTTGCTTGTCGTCTTGTCTTCCAAGATAGTGGAAGGTTTTGTGTTGTATGACGCACAATTTTTTATGAAATTTCATTGGAATGATTAGTTCTGAGTTCGGTCATTTGCCAGAATAGATAGAAGCTAAGATATATGGAACTTAGCAGCATTGTGTCTTCCCTTTACATTTAGGGATAAAGAATAACAATGTAAAGCATCTATTGCTTGGTTCTTCTGTTTCATACATTATCCAAGGAGACATACGGCTGTTTCCCTGTGTCCAAGGTTTGGTTCCTGGTCAATAGTCCTGATAGGGTTGGAAAGTGTTCTTTGCTTCTCATACCAAGATAGTGGTACGTCTCGTATTGTAGAAAGTTCATTCTTTCGTGAACTTTCACTGGAATGCTTGGTTCTGGGCTCGGGCATTTATCAGAGTAGATAGAAGCCTACATATATGGATCTTAGCAGCATTGCTTCTTCCCCTTACGTTTAGGGATAATGAATAACAATTTAAAGCATCTGTTGGTCGGACTTCTTGTTCCATACACTGTCCAAGTATATTTAGAGCTGTCTCCCTGTGAGCAAGGTTTGGTTCCTGGTCAATAGTCCTGATAAGGTTGGAAAGTGCTCTTTCTTTGTCATCTTGTCTCCCAAGATTGCTGTAGGTCTTGTATTGTAGAAAATACAGGTAAGGGAGAGAATCCACCACTGCCCAGTTCATCCAGATGTCCGAAAAAACTCTTACAGCAAGGTCCTCTCCTGTAGATCTGAACAGTTCGTACTTTAGTTCAACCGGAATGCAGTTGATTTCACATTTCAGAAATATGACACAAGATGCTGTAACATACTGCAGAGCTTCATCACTGTGATTGTCACATATTTCATTGAATCTTTCTCTTAGATAATGACCGATGCAAGTATAGCAAGAACAAACAGGCTCAACAATGTTTGGGTCATAGTTTGCTTCAATATCTGAGAGCACAATTTTAGTTCTGTTGAAGTCACCTTTACAGTAAAACATGGATGCTAGCTTCAGTTTACTAGAAGCAACATCTGTGTTCAGACCCATTGAGAGCCTGACGAGAGCTTCTGTTGATATACCCTTGTATTGTTGAATGTCGAGGGATGCCAGGACAGATCCCAGTGTTATACATAATCGTGGTGCAAGAAGTCTGCAAGCTGTTTTCTTCAATCCTTGACATTGATTAGAAATAATAGCAAGTTTTAAAATACGATTCAATAATATTTGTATAGCTTCTTCATTACTGCTGTTGCTAACAGGAATTAGACAAGCTTCTATGCTACTATTTATCATTCGTGCAATTGTTTTGAATAAGTCTCCTGAAACAATGCCACTTGTCGTCTTGAATGAAGATAAGTTATTCAACTTCAGCAAAAGCCTTTCACCAAGAGCATCACATTCGATCCCTAGTAATGCTGTTCCTTCACTGTTTATAATATTCTGAAGTATTTCAAGAATGCGAGGTTTAGACTCTTGAGTAATATGTCCTGCCATCAAATTATTCCCAGGTATGATGAAATGTGGACAGTTTTCATTCAGAGTACTGGTGTACAGGACATATAAACAAAATGATAGACAAACAAGTAAGTTTTTTTCTCGCCAAAAATTAGAATGTGTATTTGCAATTAGTTTGAATAGAACTGTTTTACACATGAAACTTGTAATGGTATTATCATAGAGAGGCTTAATGTAAGTTTTTAATATCATCTTCATCAACACATAGCACCGAATCTGTGTGATATTGAGATTAAACATTAAACACCTTTCTGCTAGAGATGTTGATATTCTCCATTCAGTATCCTCATTCTCACTGCTCTTGCTTCCGACTCCAACAACAAAACACCCAGTGCTGCTACAATATCTCTTCATATCATCTAAAGGCCACTGACCTACACCTTGCTGGTTTAACCATTGTTGAGCTTGTAGAGGCCATGATTTGCAGGGTAAAGCACCAACCATGTCTATGTCATGAACCCCGGTTTGTCCAGTTCGTGTATATGCTGGACCATTGCGTACTCCTTCTGGAAGAAAATCTGTTCCATTTGCTATTATTGCAGACGCTATTTTATTGCTTAGTAATATTCTTCCAGCCCTTTCCCTGTTAAAGAGATTATAATATACAAAATTTTGCGGAAGAGGGACATCGTCTCTCAGACACTGTAGCAAACAGTAACCAGGTGGTACAGTCTCATCATTAATCATCAGTAGATTTTGTTTACCAGGCTGCCAATCACTTAAGTCTTGTAATATCTTAAAGTTATTTAAACACACAAGAAAGTCAATGTCTGAACGAAGGCCCAATGTAGTTGTTCCTTCTGACTTACTACCTAATAAAAAGAATGTTTGCCTTGTACCCGTTAGTTTATGACTACAGTATTGCATACATTCCATGAGCATCCATGTTCTTCTTCTCTTCTCAACATTCCTCTCATGCACTCCTATATCAGCAAGAACCTCTGACAGTCTCACTGACACAGTTTGTGTATAATCTGATGCTTGAAACATTCTGAAAATATATCAAAGTAACCTTCATACATGTAGTATTAAAATTCTACAGTTCTTGGTTAACATTAATGGTCAAATATTTGTTTGAGGAACTTGTGTGGAATATGACAAAAAAATCATGTGATAATGATTAAGCTTAATAGCTAGATTTTTCTAATTGTAAATTACTAGAGCGTTCAGTTTGTTACAAACTTTTTCATATTTAATATAACTATGCTGCCTGAGAGAGGTCAAAATGTCGAAAAGGTCACATTAAAAGTTTATAATAAATACAACCTAAAATTTTATGAAAGTGGATCTAGATTGTTTTGTTTTGCTATGATATTAGCAAATTGATTATATATCTCTCCTAATGTTCTGACTAATATCAAATAGACCACATGTAAAATATGTGAAAATAAATACCTTTGTTTTAGTTTAAGTTGGCATTCTTCAAATTCCTACTGATGTTTTAATTGGCAATGCGTAGTTATGGTCTATATCTGTATGTTATTACTTGTTTAAATTGTGTAGTTACCGTCTATATTTATAGGTTAATGGGAATATATTTTTTACTTCCTCTTTCTGTTTTAACAGGAAGATGACTCTAATATTTAATTCGTATTTACCTGTCAGTAGTAACTTCCCTTAAAATAATGCAACTTTTATTTGTTTCTCTTTTTTGCCAATGAGAGTTTTGAATAAAAGATAAAAATTTGATATATGTGTTGAATAGTCCGAGAGAAAAGTCAATAAAACATGTTTTTAACATTTTCAGGATCTGAACTTATTATGTCTCCTACAGATTGTGTGGGGAGACATATTGCTGTTGTGATGTCCGTCTGTCTGTTTTCTGATTCATTTATTTTCAGCAGTTAAAGTCTTTGATTCATTAGCTTTTATGATGATTAGCCAGTTGTCTTATGTTAGTTGGCAGAATTCCACATAACGTTACAGGAGTGGTCAGTTCCAAGTCTCATTGTGCATATTACAGGCATGTTCCGGTTTAGTCATTTTCAGGTGAATTATTGCCCTTGATTTGTCATTCTTTACCTTGTCGTCACAATTGCTTTGACACTACTAGAAGGAATTATGAACAGCAAATTTCACCGAAATGATTATTGCCAAGCCTAGTTATGCATTCGTCAAAGTCTTTGATGTTTTGGACACTTCTCTTATATAATACAGTGGAATTCCTACAAACTAGTGTAGAGTCTTAATATGTATATTATTAGAATGTTCATTGATTTTCAGGGAAGTTATGGTCCTTTATTTTGAAATTTTATGATGTTTGGCAACTTCTCTTACACCATTGTGCAGATTCCCACCAAACATTACAAGATTTATCATTGCCATGTTCTGGTTCATTAATTTTCAATCACGCAGATTTATTGCCCTTGATTTCTTATATTTTACAGTGTTTACTCTACTTGCTGTATACCATTGGGCTGAATATCACCAAGTCTCACAAATGATGTCTTTGCTACTTCTCCTATTCCTCTGGTTGGAGTTACACCAAACTATATAAGAGTATCACAGTCAAACCTGGTTGTGTATATCGTTGGAGTTATGGTTGAGTGATTCTCACTGGAGATATGACACGTAATTTGAGGCATTTTAAATTTCTACGTGGCACGTTACTGTTCAGTGCTGACCTATTTTGGATGATGTCTCAACACAACAACAGCTATGTACAGTGGCGAATGGATCAGAGAAACACCCAAGATCCATACAGGTCTGAAGCAACAGCTAATGAGATCGAGCCATGGTTGGAATGGAAATCCTTATGGGATAAACCAACTTCCAGATGCATTGATGTACTGGTCGAAAAATCCGTTCATTGGGAGTGCTGGTATACAAGAAGTTATGACTGCTAACAGATAAAGCCCGCCCGCTTAGCTCAGTAGGTAAGAGCGTTGGTCTACGGACCGCTGGGTCGCGAGTTCGATCCTCGGGCGGGGCGTATGTTCTCCGTGACTATTTGATAAACGACATTGTGTCTGAAATCATTAGTCCTCCACCTCTGATAATTCATGTGGGGAAGTTGGCAGTTACTTGCGGAGAACAGGTTTGTACTGGTACAGAATCCAGGAACACTGGTTAGGTTAACTGCCCGCCGTTACATGACTGAAATACTGTTGAAAAACGGCGTTAAACCCAAAACAAACAAAAAAAAAGCTAACAGATAAAAAATACATGAATGAGTATATATAGAAATTTAACTTTAGTTCATTTTGATGAAAAGTTTTTTCACGCAAGAAGACTTAAAAATGATGAATAAAGAAATAACATTGAACTTTTTACTGTCGGTAAAGTTTGAAACATATGGAAAGATGTACAAACATCTCAGCTTACTATGCATAAACAGAAATAAAATTTTATAGTAAACATAATCTTTAAGTTAATGATAATTCACTCCTTTTCATGTGCCAAAAGCTGAAGCAGTATTTTACGTCTGCGAAAGAAGAGTCAGTGCGGGGGCATTCAGATTATGACAGACTTTACCAGGTCTGACCCATTATTGATCATGTTTCTGCCAGCTTCCTGGAATGATATGACGTAAGGAGGGAGGGATGTTTCTGTCAATGAGGCTATGATCAAATGCACAGACATTTCAGACAGTACATGCCCGCAAAGCCTATAAAGAGAGAAATAAAAATCAGGATGGCTTTTGATTCAAATCCTTTATACTTGTCGAGATTTCAGGTATACCTGGGACGCAATTCTAATTGGATTGAACGTGCACTCGGATATACTAGTAATGCTGTAATAAACCTAACAAACAATCTACATGGATCTGGCCGACATATAAACTTTGATAACTTTTTTCACAAGTATTCCTCTACTTGAAAATCTGCATAATAATGGACTTTATGATTGTGGAACTGTAAGAGGAAATAAGAAAGGTTTTCCGCAAGAGTTAAAAAAAGACTAGAGAAATGAAAAACCACGGAGAGTTCATAGTGATGCAAAACGAACGTAGCAACCTAACTGCCACTTTGTGGAAGGACAAACGTCTTGTTCACCATCTTTCTACACTCAACCAGCCAGATGATGTTCATCCAGCTCAAAAACGGTTCGGTCAAAACCTTATACAACTTCGGCAATCTTCAACTGTACACACCAGCTGCGCATGAATTACAATGTTGAACGTAACTCTAAAAAATGGTGGAGATACTTGTGTTGGTTTTTGGCGAACTGCCACGCTATGAATGCCTTCATTTTTGTATAAGCATTACTCTAGGCGTCAAACATTTGCTCATTTGGACTTCAGTATTGAGCTTGCCGTGGACTTAATTGCAGGATGTTCAAGTAGGAAATGAAGGGCATCATACGTGGACCATGTTGGTCTGGTATATGCAGAGAACATAAACGGACATATCAATTGTGTAGTAAACAGACCAAAAGGAAGATGTCGTTATCATCTCAAACACATGAGTGGTGTGAGGAAAGGAACTGTTTTGGCTGCACAGTATGCAAAGTGCATTTGTGCAATAATGCCTGTCATGCCAGGTTTCACAACTTGTGAATGCTTGGATTATAACAGGTGATATAAACAGGTGTGCATTCATAAAGGAGTGAGGAAATGACGCTGTATGGAAAAACCTTTCCTTATCCAGTATACAATCATATATATATGTATATATGAAAATGTTATTAAAAAATTCTATATTCTGGGCATTTCGATAGAACTGTTTAAAAAGTTAGTATTTTTTACAATACCATTAAAGGACAAAATGATAATTGTAATAAATTTCCCATATTTTCCTTTTTCAAGTTTGTTAATATTTTATTTTGTAAAAGCAATTCTAGATCCAATACAGTATTTGTGGACACTTTTAGTGTTAACTGAACATCAAAAAAATTATTTCAAAGTATCTTTTTAGATGTGATATACCATGTTTTATTTAGACTTAAGTGCATATATGTTGTGTTTTTATTATTAATTAATATATTGAAAATAATAAAGTAAAATCACAGTTTAGTGTAAATTTTTTAATTCTTCCACTTTAACACCTTACTTTGAAATAACTAAACCAGGTAGAAAGAAGTGGAAAAAAAACACATTTAAAAGCCAGATTTATAAGAAATATTTTACATTAATATGATACCTTTCCAATGAGCTGAAAAGACTATAATAATAAGGTTCTAACATAGGTGTCAAATTTATGAGATTGCTGTAATATTGCTTCACTTTCATGAAATGATCACTGCACTAATTTAGTTTCTAAATAGCTGTTGATATTTCATTTTTACTAAATATTTTTGTAAATTACACATATTGTTTAAGGCCCACCCGCTTAGCTCAGTAAAGAGAACGCAGATCTACGGATGTCGGGGTCGGGAGCTCGAGCCCTGGGCGAGGTGTATGTTCTCCTGTTCTCCTTGACGATTTGATAAAAGACATTGTGTCTGAAATCATTCGTCCTCAACCTTTGATTCATGTGGGGAAGTTGGCAGTTACTTGCGGAGATCAGGTTTGTACTGGTGCAGAATCCAAGAACACTGGTTAGGTTAATTGCCCGCCTTTACATAACTGAAATACTGTTGAAAAACGGCGTTAAACCCAAAAACAAAGCATATTGTTTGAATATGATTAATCGTCATATGAATATATTTATTTTATAAATCAATATTATATGCAAAAGAAATAAATTTATTTGAAGTAATTTTTCTTTGTAAATATTGTATTTGTTTTATTTCCGCTAACATTTGATAAAGCTGTACCAGATAGAAAATAAGAAAAACATCTAGTCAGTTTTATTAGCAACATTTCATACATTGACATGAACACTGTCAAATGAATAGAAAATGTTTTAATAATACATTTCCTAACATATGTGTCAAATTTTTCAAATTCCACTAATTACCCCTTTGCACACAGTGCAGATAATAAACTGATAAGACAGTATTGATTATTGATTACTTGTCGTAATATGGGTAATAGATAGCTGATAAGGCTATATATCTATGCAGTAATAGGTTAATGTTTCATATAATTTCAACTAAATCCGAAATGTTTTGTCTTTCATATTCCTTATCAACTCCGTCATACTGTTTTGAAATATACAACCTTATTCAGTTTGAAATAAATTACTTATCTGCTATTACGTTTACTTAACAGCTATAAAAATACTTACTTTGAATTTCAAGTTTGATGTAATTGCTTTGCATGAGATTGATAGAAAACCTTCAGAAATGAGGTGTGTTATCTGTGATGCTAATCAAAGTACTGAAAGTACAGAAAGGCTGGCTACCACAAAACACTGCGGGAAAGATGTTTGCAAAATCTTAGATGTAATGGGTTCTCCATGTCAAGCTTAGGCGAGCATAGGGTATTGTTGTGTTGAACCATCTTGGTTAACTTGTGAAGGTAGTGTAAGGACATTACAGATTATAGATGGTGAGAAAAATACATTGTGTTTGCTTCATTGGTGATACAAATGACACATAATTCTCACTTGGGAATCTGAAACCGCAAAAGTTAAATTCTTAAAAAGTCAGGTTCCGAGAACGTAATCCAATAAAACCACATAGGATAACGAGTGAAATTCATTGCTTATTCGAGAAACCTAGTTTTTCAAATGTTAACCATGGTGTACGATCGATATATTAGAATTAAAAAAATCAACTATGGATTCCGGCCGTGAACCTATATTTACGAGTTTACTAGCATGAACCCTATTTACGACCGTGTGCCTAGGTTTATGATCGTGAACCATAGTTTACGGACGTGACATTGAATGGAAATTGTCCAATAATAACTTAAACCCAGCTTCACAGTCGAAAAACTAGGTTTAACTATGGATTAACTAGGTTTTTTGAACGTAAAAGCATGTAAACCTATTCTTTCGAGCAAAAACATAGGATTACTTCGTAAACCATAGTTCATGCTTGTAAGTGTAGGTTCACGTTGAACACCCAAGTTAAAGTTTAATCGAGAAACCTAGTTTATCGGACGTAAACATGGGTTCAAGAGAGTAAACTAGTTTACGCCTGTTATCCAGTGTTTTCGCTCGAAAATTTATGTTAGTATTCGATTATCCTAATTTTTCGACCAAGAATGTAATTATTGGATAATTTGATTACCATTGTATACGGACGTGAACCTATGTTTACGACAATGAACTTGGGTTTACGAACGTTAACCATAGTTTACGAACGTGAACCTAGGTTTACGTTCGATAAACTTGGTTTCTCGAACAAAACTATGATTTTTTGTCATTATCCTATGTTCACGAGCGTGAACCTATGTTTACGGTCGTAAACATATGTTCACGGTCGTAAACCTAAGTTCTCGATCGTTAACATATGTTCACGTTCGTAAACTATGGTTTACACTCGTGAACCCTGGTTTACTCACGTAAACATAGATTCACGCTCGTGAACTTAGAATAACGACCAAAATTCAAAGTTCAAACCTGGGCATGTTTCCGCTCGAAAATATGGGTAAGTATTAGGAAAACCTGGTTTTACGTTCGAAAAACCTAGTTTATCGATTGTTAATCCTAGGTTAGCGACCGTGAACCTGGGTTCACGTTATTATTGTACAATTGGCGTGCCATAACCGTTTATATATGTTCCTAAAGAAGCGATAATAAACACTGAGGGACATAATATTAGATAATATAAAGGTAACAAACACAACATCTATATTTCGATATGCAATCCACCGCCGCACCCACCCACCCACACATCATGAATGAATGTATGAACACTGATCAGATGGGGTGATTTTCTTGTCGGTATGAGGGAAATTTTGGGCTCGAATCCCGCTACAAACCGAACTGTTAATGATTATTGTCTAGTCATGTTCCTTCCCTAATACGATGGTTAGGAAATGTGACGTACACGTAATAATGTACTCCTTTTTTTGGTGAGTATTCAATTCCTGCCATGAGATTACTGTAACAAATTTTTCAGGAGGGCGTAGGTTCAAGCCCTTCTAGGACCAAACTTTGTTCATTATATTTCTTTTTTCAAGTAAGACAAACTGTTGTTGTTTTGTTGTTGTTGTTGTTGTTGTTGTTGTTTTTTTTTTTTTTTTTTTTTTTTTTTTTTTTTTTTTTCAAGACTTATTATCATTGAACTGTCGTACAAAAGCGAAAATGTTTTATTTGACTAGCCATTTCTTGCTGTTTAAAATGAATTTAACCTGAATGGTGAATGTTTAGACATCTTTGAAAATATTTAGTTACAATTGTAACAGTTCTTAATTTTGCATCTATTCTTTAGTTTACAAAGTTTGGAAGAAATGTAGGTAGGTTTGTTTTACTTCTGTCCTATAGTTCTTTACGAATGCAAAGAGCAAGGCCATAATTTTTAAGAGCTTAATTTCTGTCTGATTAAATCCTTTCACTCGAGGCTCCCCAGAAAAATTGCTATCGACAATTTGATTTTGTGTTTTACAAATGTTACACAATACTTTGAGGCTTCATTTAGAAATATATTTGGTAAAATGAATTCTTTGCGATCGTTTTGCGCAATGGCTATCACTTTAAAATTTGTCTCTGTTTCAGCTGGAGGAAAAAACAACAACAACAACATAATTTATACAAAATTAACAAATAAAAACAACAATGAAAAAAAAAACACGGTAAAAGTCGTTTAAAGATGAGTCACAGTACGAGAATACGTTAACTTCAGGACTTTATCAAGTTAATGCAATTGGTAAACATACCAATACGGATCCACTATCCTAATATAACCTGAAAACAGTTGAAAACGTGTGTTTAAACAAAACTCGCTTACATCTATGCCCCCATACTTGTTACATTATATCTTTCAGTATTCGTCAGAATGTTTAAAACGAATTTAGTATAAAAATAACCTTAAAAAACTGCTGTTAAATCAAGTAATGCTATAGTTTCTATAGTAAATGTAAACATTATTTCTAGGTATATAACACGTAGAATGTGGTCTTTTTTCACGTTACTGTGGCAATTCCACGCAGCGATTACATCCCGTAGTACCTATAGCAAATGATCTGAAAGAATAGATTCTTAAAGCCCTAAATATAAGACCTGAGATAACTCATATCACTATAAGTTCGTGTTAATTGATATTTCATTTTTCTTGTCAGGTCGTCGAATAATGCACAGTATAACTCCTATCGACAATTGTTTCTCGGAACCAGCGTTTGTTTGATTAGCATTTATAGACCGAGGTCATAATCTATAACGAAGCGGTCAACAGTGATGAGTTACGAAAAAGTTCGATTCATACGGTTATTTCATTCATAGAGGCGAATTAATTTACCATCATTATGTGCATGTAATATTTTCTAATGTTATCTTTCAAGTATATACCGTTAGAAAAATAAATAATTATTATAACATGTTTGAGAAAATAGATCTGTTGAAACAGGTAAGTCTAACAATCTTTATACAACTCTATGGCAAAACTGATAAACGTGGAGGACTATTTGAATTGCGCATGAAATTATATTTTGTATTGTCAGTCTCAGCACCTGTTGAACTTTGTGGAAAACTCGATATATGGTTATAATAGTCTTGCGAATACCGCCAGCCTAAAAAACGATATAGATTGACATAGAAACTAATTGTTTTATTACTGCGGATGGGGCAGGTGTAGATATCTTTGAGGATATAAATTAAGGTAGAAGATTTTCCGGTGTTATAACCAGTTAGATTTACTGAAATATGTCTATAAACATATACAAAGTTAAATGGTATTTAATTGAAAGCGCTCAGTAATGAAATAGCTGGGGGTTTTTTATGTTTAAACATTCAAACTGTTTAAAATAATTTAGCACAAATTGAAATGTATATATATAAATGTTATTGTATCATCAACATTTTATGGGATCTTTTTTAAATATGTTTCTTAAAAATTTAATGTGTACCAAAATAAACAACGTAGTGTCAAAATTCATATTCCATCCCATTATTATGTGGAATATACTGATAAATGCTAGAATTAGATGATTTACAATCACTGCATATTGGATACAGACAACTTATGAAATGAGGTTTGTCTGGCATTTGGTTATCCGAGTTAAACAACCAATGAAATGACATATGTCTGATATTTTGTTTACAATTATCAGAAATGGTAGTATGTTTGAGGCTCACTTGGTGTGTTGTATTCTTCATGTGAGGTAGCCATCCAGCTGGCTTACAGAAGATTGGTGGTTCTACCCAAGTGCCTGCCTGTGATGAATAATGCACAGAGGGACACCTTGGGTTTTACTCCATAATGAAAATTCGCCATATGACCTTTAACTGTTGGTGTGATGTTAAACCCAACAACAACAAAAAAAATCAAATAGTTCCATTCAGTCAGGAATGTTTACTTGAGCCTTGTCTGGTGTGTTTTCTTCTTGAATTCAGAGTTTACAGAAAATATGTATAATTTAGACAGGTTATGGAATTAAGAAATGAAAAACATGATTATGAAGTTTCCACCGACAACTATTACAAGAGACAAAAATTTCTACTAAACTCCCCAGTATTGTTTTGTTCACGGTAGTGCACCACTTTGTACCTTAAAGATTGTTTTATATCTTGTATTCTATTTGTTCCCTATATATTACTGTTTTAATGTCATAACAGGAAGACTGCTTAAAAACTATAATATTGCCAACATAACATACATTTTCACGTCTCCTCCAACTGAGGGAGACATATTGTTTTATTATTCAAATCATTAACCCAGAGTCATCAACCTCAAGTGATTGTTAATCAGCACGGAAGCAGTGCACCAGGAGTTTTAATTCGGATTTTAAACAATCGGACCAGAATTATGGCCTTTGACTTAGTCTAAAATAGGCATAAAGAGGGCCTATGTTTGTGTTGCATGTCTCTCAAAAGGTATTTGACCCTGTATTATGAAACATTACAGGAATATTATTTAGTGTGTGAAGTTGTGCATCTGTGGTTTTGTAAGAGATATCACTCCATTAAACCAGAAATATGGCACTTAAGTAAGTACAAAATATGCACAAAAAGGTATGAAATTTCTGTCGCACATATCTAAAAAAGTATATTACATAGAATCATGAAGCACTATAGGAACATTATTCAGCATGTGAAGTTTTGCAAATAGGATTTTGGTCAGGATTTTTATCAGTCAGACCAAAGTTTTGCATAAATGGGATACAAGTTTGTGTCACTTGTATCTCAAAAAGTATTGACTCAAAGTCATAAAACATTTGGGGATTGTTATAAGGCATGTGAAGTTGAGTTGTGCACCTGGTGTTCTGTTGTGGATATCACTCAGCCAGATTGGAGTTATGGTCCTTGACTTAGTGAAAAATACACATAAGATGCTTGTGCTGCATATATCTTAAAAACAGTCTTCCTAGAGTCATGAAATCATGTAGGAATATTATTCAGCATATGAATTTGTGCACCTAAGTTTTTGGGCTTTTTTTTCCATTTTCTGGACCAGAGTTTTGGCCCTTGACTTAGTCAAAAAATAAAAGTTTGTGCTGCATGTGTGTCAAAATATACGTGACCTAGAGTAAACATTAGAGGATTGTTTTACAGCCTATGAAGTTTTGTATAGGTTGTTCTCTCTGGGATATTACTCGGCCAGGCTAGAGTTTTGGCACTTCACTAAGTGAAAAATACATGTACAGTTCTTAAGTTTGTGTTGCAAACAATTTAAAAATATTGAACCTTGGTTGTTTTTTTTTTTGTTTTTTTGTTTTTTTTTTTGTTTTGGGTTTAACGCCGTTTTTCAACAGTATTTCAGTCATGTAACGGCGGTCAGTTAACCTAACCAGTGTTCCTGGATTCTGTACCAGTACAAACCTGTTCTCCGCAAGTAACTGCCAACTTCCCCACATGAATCATCAGAGGTGGAGGACTAATGATTTCAGACACAATGTCATTTACCAAATAGTCACGGAGAACATATGCCCCGCTCGAGGATCGAACTCACGACCCCGCGATCCGTAGACCAACGCTCTACCTACTGAGCTAACCGGGCGGGCTTGTTGAACCTTGAGTCATAAAACTATGTACAGTAACAGGAGTAGGGGCCCTTGTGTCCTATGGACACATATCTAGTTTCTTTAAGTCAATAACCATCCTAACTGGGTCAAGTTCTATAACTCTGACATGTATTTTGGGTCAATTATGCCCCCTTTTGGACAAAGAAAATCCAAGTTAAAAGTGTGTTTTTTTGTTGTTATTTTTTTTTTGTGGGGGGGAGGGGGTGTTTGCAAGTAACTATCTAACTAATATTTGAAGCAAAATTAGTCATCTAATACATAAAGATAAAACATATTTAAGGAAATGAATACTGTTAATTTGTTAAATATATTGTTTTTTTTTTCTTTGCATATCAAATCTACACAACAAAGTTTGTGCATTATATATTTAAAGTCATTTATTCTAGCAGTGAAAACATGATGAAAACAGTCGTTCTACACTAATCTGAGCAAAAAAAAATGTTAACATTAGGATCTATTTACTTTTGGACTTCTTTCAACTACACCATGAAAGCACATTTTCGACCAAATTACTGACCTTATTCCTATTAGAAATATTTCTTATCAAATTATATAACTTTTTAGCTGTGTTTTCAAGAAAGATATACCACCAAACATATTGCCAAGTTTCATTGTGAAAATTCAAGATTTTACCTTTTTTATACGCCCGTCTCTGAAACAGCCGGGCGTATTATGTGAACGCGTGTCGGACTGGCGATCGGCGTCCAAAAGCATGTCCGCTCTCTAAGTCGAACATTTTTAATCCAATCTTCACCAAACTTGCTGACAATGTTTGTGGGCATAATATCTCGGCCAAGTTCGATAACCACCCAAATCATCCCAGGCACTCTTGGATTATGGCCCTTGAATTACTCGAAAAACAGCACATTTAGCCTTGTCCGCTCTCTAATTCAAAAGTTTTTATCCGATCTTTACCAAACTTGCTGACAATATTTGTGGGCATAATATCTTTACCAAGTTCGATAAACACCCAAATCGACCAGGCACTCTTGGGTTATAGCCCTTGACTTAATCGAAAAACTGCAAATTTAGTCGAACACTTTTCATCCGATCTTCACCAAACTTGGTGACATTGTTTTTAGGCATGATATCTCAGCCAAGTTCGAAAACCACCGAAACTGACCCAGGCACTCTTAGATTATGGCCCTTGAATTACTCGAAATCTGCGAAATAAGCATTGTCCATTCAAACAGTTTTGATCTGATTGTCAATTTCATCTTACATAGAACCTCACAAATACCTTGATTCCTTTTTACTCATTTTAGCGGTTAACAAGGCATCCAACATCAACAATTTTACCTTTCTGATACGTAACTGAATATTTTAGACGGGCGTATTTTTATGACAGTCTGGCACTCTTGATAAGGGCTAAATTTAGGCCCTATTTTCGATTGACTGTAAATTTTGGTAAAACTTCCATTTTTTACTTGGATTCCGAAATATGATTCATTCCGTCATAAACAAGGCCCAGATGGATACTTTTCGTGCATTTTCTGATTTTCAAGAGACAAAATATTGGCCTTTTTACCTAAGAAAATGCTAAAGAAATAGGAGCATCTATGCAAAATATGGTAAAAAATTAAAAAATTTTTTTTTCAAATTTCATGATTATTTTGCATTAGAAACACCATTTTGTAACATATTAAACAGATCTATGACCATTAAGGCTAATAATGAGAAAAGTCTTATTTCAGCTCTTACAGGATGATGGTCAGTAATTCAAATCCTTCTTTGTTTCATAAAAAATGTCTAACTCAGACATCTCTATTTTATCTGTATAGAATATCACTTTTTCCTACATCTACTTTTCATAGAAGTTTTATCAAAATTAACCACTACTTCAATTATTGATCAAATTTGGCGTATGGGGTTTAATAACATGAAAACCATCTCATTTCATGCAGAATGTATTCTAGCAGTGAAAAATGTGTGATTAAAAATTTTATTCTACTCTAATTTGCGCAAAAAAAATGGAAAATTAAGATCTGTTTACTAGTACTTTGGACTTTTTTGACTACACAACTGGAGCACATTTTCGACCGAATTACTGACCTTATTCCTACAATCAATAAGGTTTTGGTGGAGTTACGGCCTTTCTTGACATATACTTTTGTTGCCCATTCAATTACTCTTGAAGGGATGAATGGATTGAAATAATTTGAAGTACACACATTTACGATCATGCAATACATGCCTGGAAAAAATCCACAAATATTTGGCAGAATTATAAACCTTTTCTGCATATGACTATAAAGAGCAGACTAAGTGGGGTTTTTTGGTTTTTTTGTTACAAACCACAAGTTTTTGGCAGAATATTGGCCCCTTTTTTATTTCATTGTCTGTTCTGACTATCTTTTGGTAAGTTGAATGGATTGAATTTATGTTTCAAGTACACAGGGATCTAATCATAAATACAAACCAAGTTCAGTTTTAGTGATAAACCGCCAATATTTGTTATAAATCTTTTCTGTCTTAAATTATGCAAACATTTGATTTCCCTCAGCTAATTTTTATGATAATGAATGAATCTGATTCATTTTTTGGAATGCAAGTATGAATGATAAATTGATTGAATTCAGTTTTAGTACATACAGGATATAGGTATGTGACCATAAAATGAAGGCGAAGTTTGATTTTGGTTACACTTCACAAATTTGTGCTGCAGTAATATTGCCACTTTCACCTTGTAAAACAGGTCTTTTGTACAAAAGTGCAGTGCATGGGTATTTTACAGTTTGCTAAAAGTATTTTGAAAGTTGTTGGCAAATGTTTTCTGATGTGGCAGATAAATAGAGGATATTTGTTTGGTTTTCCTGAATACGAAATTTTATTCACAGATAAAGGAGACAGCTTTGAACTGTGAAAATTGTCTCCCTTTGAGATGAGATATGATAGATGAATATGCATTTTGTAACAAACTTTAATCTCTGGAAACAGACGTGGAAAAATGAAAGTGATGTCAGACTTCCGGTGACGTTACAAAGAGCCACTTCACACAAAAGCCCCATTTTATTATTTCCAGCATAATGTTGTAAATTTGTTACAAAATAATACTATGAATAAAGACATTCACCACTAAGAAACAAAACATGACTACAATTCAAACTAATGCTAATGAAGATACACTGAATTTACATCAAGGTTTGCAACTGCCAAAAAGTTATCAAAAATAATTAAAAGTGGCCCTGCGTTTTTTGCAGGGCATGTATATTTTAAACCCATCGATGAGAAAAAAGTTTCTGGAAACATATCTGTTATCTGTCTCTCAAACCATTGTATGTGCTTTACGATTAACCATAGCAGTTAGAAGTTTACAAATACATGTATACAGAACTTGTCAGCATGGTTTCTTTCCTTAAAATCTAGAGATAATAAATAACTAAGTAAAGCATTTATTGTTTGGTCCTTTTTTCATACACTCCGACTATCCATGAATACTTAGGGCTGTTTCCATGTGTCTCAGATCTTGTTCATTTTTAACGGTCCTGATAAGGCATGAAAGTGCTCTTTGTTTCTTACCTTGTGTCACAAGGTAGTTCTTGTTTTCTTAGAAAGCACACTTTTTGATAAAGTGATTGGTTCTGAGCTTGGCTATTTACCAGAGCAGAAAAAAGCCTACATATGTAGATCTTGGCAACATTGTATCCATTAAGGAATAAAAATAACAATGTAAAGCATCTGTTGCTTGATTTTCTTGTTCCCTACATGGTCGAAGCAGAATTAAGGCTGTTTCCCTGTGTCCGAGGGTTGGTTCCTGGTCAGTAGTGCTGATAAGGGTTTTATTACAAGAGGTTTCGACCCAATTGTTTTGAGACATACCGCATGTTTAGTGTTCAGCCCGTTTACAGTTGGACACTACACTTCCCTCTTTGATTGTGTCTGACGGAAGAGGCGGAGGACTCTATGATAAGCAGTCTTTAAATCCTACCAGGACTGAACTGTTTTGATATTTGTCTTCTGGCCTGTTACGTCGGGCCCTTAAGGGTGTTTCTTTTGTTGCTCTGCCTTCTGAAAAGGCATTGAGTACATACGTTTTGGTTCTTAAGGTTTGTTTTTTATATATTTATACACGAGCAATTTTGTGTTTTACATGCCATGCCTTTTTATTGCCATTGCGTGTGTTAGAGATTCACCTGGAGGGGATTACTTTTATTTACACTGCCCCGTGTCTTTGGAATATGGTGGGGGTAAGAGTAAGGTTGGGTGCGCACCATAACCGGTTTAAGCTCCTCA
The DNA here is from genome assembly GCF_021730395.1 of Mercenaria mercenaria. Taxonomy (NCBI): domain Eukaryota; kingdom Metazoa; phylum Mollusca; class Bivalvia; order Venerida; family Veneridae; genus Mercenaria; species Mercenaria mercenaria. The sequence continues at coordinate 39,854 of NW_026462945.1, read as the reverse complement.
GTGGTGTTTTTACCACTGACCGTTCCGAGGCGGTGCCCCACTATGTTCCTTTGTTTGTTCGTTTTGTCCTCATGTGTTGGCTTTGTGAGCGTGCGTGCGTGCGTGCGTGCGTTTGAGAACATAGCCAACTGGGTAATTTCGTATGAATACACACCAACAAACCGGGGATACGCTACGAACCGGGGAATTCCCCAGTTCAATCTAACAATGCCACGTTAATCCTGACCTTGAATTTAGTCATCTCTCGAAATTTGAGCCTATTCTGAGCGATAGAAATTTATTCCCCGATTTGCAGGTTCTAGTCATACACATATCTCACACACAATTAGAATTTTACCGGAGTGTGTATCCTTCGCAATTTTCTGCAGTTCCCCAGTTAACCTGTATACAGATCATTATCACTGATTTAACACATGTTTTCGTCATTTTAAGCTCATGGGTGAAATAATTATCGTTTCGCCATTTCGTTGTTGTTGCCATGTTAATAAAATGTTTAGTAATAGAAATATTGAATTGAAAATATTATAATATTCAGGAGCATCATTCAAAACATGTAAATAATACAAGATTGACTGTATACAGTTTATTTATAATCTATCAATATATATTCATTTTACAAACTTTCAACTTCAAGCGGTGCTTATATATGCACTGCTTTTTCCGGAAATATTTGTCAGTATTAGATCTAATATGAACTTAGGTGCTACCTAGAAGGCAGAGCTCCCTTGAAACATGACAAGTGCCCCTTGAAAATTAAAGGAGTGCTGCTGGAATTATCTGGAATTACGGGTCCGTTTTAAGAAGTTTATGTTCTTTAAGATCTATTAAAATTTTAAGAATTGATGATAATTCATTATTTCTGAATGAATGTCTTAGAATGCATTAAGAAAAAATCTTGACATGTGAAAACTCTACAAATATGCTATATACGAACTAAAGAAAGTTACGGTTCTTTTTAGAAGGAAAAATGTGTCCAACTTTAAGGCAAAATACTGCTATGATAGTCGTCTGGTATGGGGGAATAAAAATCATTTACATGTACAAAGCTTATTTAAAACCCAAAAGACTAGCCATCTTTAAAAGTTAGTGATGAGAATTTTACCCAGAGAAAATAACTGTTTGCCGAAATTCTCGAAAACTCCTGTTTTATTTACTGAACTGCTAAGTTAACAGTCTATGACATTTTTATGGTTAATCTTTTAGCACTACTGGTATATAACAGGAATGGTAGTAGGCACCTTTTTGATGTTGAATGGTTTTTTTGGGTTTTTTTTTTTTTCATAGTAATAAACTCAGTGATTTTTAAGCTTGTGGATGAAATATATGTGAACGGGGAGAAGAGCATTATGTGCTTTTCGCAGTTCAATGCCTGTATATTTTGTTCCCAAACCTTTTTAAAAAATAAGTTTTATCTACAGACAGTACATTGGAACCTGACATCACTAACAAAACACTTGTTAAATTTCACATGAATGACTTTATTTTTTACAATGCTTTCAAAACTCAGAAAAAACTGAAATAAAAAAGATATTAAAAAAATGGCTTCCAGTGAGGACCGAACTCTCGACCTTTGGTTTTCAATGCGAACTCGGTAACCACTGCAACAATGTGGAAGTATGACGTGATAATCACAAATATAAGTACTGGTATACATAACAAATTTCAGTTATGGCAGCCTGACGAAAATCGATTCCCATTGAAAATATTGTATTTTATCTTTTTATTCTTCGTAGAAAATGTATTTAGCATTAAATTCTTATTATTAGACGCTCATTTACATTTTTATTCAACGTTCAAACAGTGAGCGAAACGCTTTTGTCAACCGTAAACAGCAAGCGTCTACTGACGTCTTACTGATTAATTACTATGAGCATTGTGTACTGGAAGAAACCCGAACAACACCGATTCCAAAACAGTACCACGAATTTTCAACTCGATAGTAATTCTATACACAGTTTTATCCATTTTCTTTTTCACACGTTTAACCGTAATGCGACGCTGTTGGCGCCGCGAAGCGGCGCCGGTAGCTCTGCTATAAAGAATTCACAACGGTTAATGCAATATGTTAACAGATGACACCACTACAGCTATATTTCAAAGTCTATATTGTTAAAAAAATCGTTTGAACCCGCTCAGAGAAAAGCAATATGAACGTATTGAACAAATTTTGTTCGAATAAGTATACTTATTCCATTTTATTTGCATTTCGTTAACTCTTCTAAAGTCTTTATATCATATACAACATGTATATCTTTATTTACATTTCGTTAATTCTTCTAAATTATTGATATCATTTATTTCTTCATTTTAAATTTACTTATGGTAATTCATTCGGTATACAAACGGCCTAATAGAGATTTTCAGCTTACTTCGACACGTACTGCGGACCACGGACTGCGGACTTACTATAGGGGTTTTCTCAAACTGTATATGAGGAAGTTATGCATAACTGAACAGTGGCATATTTAGCATCCGGTTTTAATGCCGTAATACTGTTTCCATTTAAAATATCTGAGAAAGGCAATTATAAGATTTATTTTAAAATATCAGTCTTATTGTATATGAATTGCCGATATATTTTGTCTTACAAGTATTCTTTACAGCGTGGGAGCATAAAATGTTTACCCTTTTACCTTTTATATTGCTTTTTGTTTAATGCATCTATTCAAATCTTTGGACTACCGTATTTATGAACAAGAAGCTAGACGATCTGTATCAAGCTTGTTCTTTTTTATTAGAAGTGCTGCAACTTATTTATATGTTTGCTGTCAATTTCGTGAAGTCCTAGGCCTGTATTCGCTAGCAGTGAAAACGGCTGTTGATTCAACGATCAACATACCCTATAACTCAGGATCTGAACCAATGACCTCCTGGTGGGGAGACAGACACTCTTCCCCTGCGCCGCAAGAGGTTCGCCTATTTTAGCTCAGGCGGCCCCTAAAGCGTAGGGGATCACAGCAACATATGTTACAAGTGATTACTTATTATAATAATTGAATTTTTGGTATCAAAGAATGTATATAGTGTTTATGGAAACATGGTGTTTCGTATTATTGCACTCGCGACGCTGAACTGCTACATACTGTACGACGCACAATTTTGAATATGCGCGATACGATGCGTGACATTTTAACGCACCACAGTAAAAACAAATGGCTCACGTGCTATAATATATTATTAACCATTTCAAACCCTACAATTCAGTTTTATACGGTACTGAATTCATTCAGTTTTCCCGGCCACCCTATCGTGATATACATAACATGATGGCTACATTATGAGTTTTAAACCAATATAGACCTTGAATTTTTTCATGAGTTTAAATCTTTGTTCAAGTTCCCTGAAGCAGAGTATCTACTCATACCGTTTTAAATTGAAATTTTTACAGCAAGTTTTAACTGTAATTAAAGATTAAATTCCAGCTGAGATATGACAATCCTTTCTGAATAGTTACTTGAAAATAGTCATGAATTTAAAACTTAAACTAACGTGCAATTTTGATGTCAATGAAAATGTTTCATTATCTAAAGTATGACTCAAAATGTCAAAATGAAAATGTCTTTGCGTGACCTCAGTCATCAAGACCGAGCCTGTCTTGATCATTTTTCAAAATCTGATATCAGATTATGTTTATTATACGAAGTGGCCATACCTTTTTGATTATTTTTAAACATGCTGATACATAACTGATTCAGGGCATGATGTAGTCGCTAAATTATGGTAATGTTTCAGATATTCTATTCTTTTTTTATTTACAAACATGCTGATACGTAACTTATTCAGGATGTTGTCGCTAAATTATGGTAATGTATCAGATCTCGTTTCGACGGGGATGAAAGATACATGTATGAGAACTTCCTGTATGTGTAGACAAAATGTTGAACGAAATCATTCAAGAGATTTCATTAAAACTTCTATCTTATGGAACATTCTACAATTATCAAAAGTAATGAAAGACAATGACTTTTTCCATACAGAAGTCTACCAGAACATTGTATTTATATTATGCAACAAAAATTAAACGGACTTTCATTTTATTCAGAATGTTGAATTATTTTTTTCACAATAATATTTTGTACTGCTTTTTTTTCTTATCTTGTTGCTAGGAAAACAAGTCTAGGAATCGTATGGACGAACACAAATTAAAACCAAACTGTTTTCGGTTGCGGGTTTATCCCGCTACCAAAGTTAAGTGTATTTCTGACAATCATGTAGTATCTTTATTTGATTCCAAATCACATCCAAAGGATGTTCATGTGCTACACAAAGTAGTCCCATTCATGAACAATGCGGATGAATTATCAATGATCAAGTAGTTCTTATTCATCCTCTATCCATTCACACTGGTCATTTAGATTATATAAGATCTGTCAATGATTAGGTATTCCAGCCCATGGTTACATCACTGACTTGCAGCTGTTCATGTAAGGTCAGGCAGAGTTTATCTTAGATATGAGGCACATTAGTATTTTGTTTCTTATACATGTATGTTTATAGCTTTGCATTTAAAATGAAAAAAACTCTAGCAAAACCCGCAAACACCAGACATCTCAAGGCTTTGATTATTGGAGTCGCCGTTATCTTCAAATCCATGTTTCAAGTTGTACTTTTTTAATGCATGAACATATTATTTAAGGTGAAGTATTATCGTAGTACCGTACATATCGTGTAGTTCGAGTCGCACGAAAGATATGTAACGCCAGAAATGTCTCGATATCAAAACAAAATGTTAAAGCATACTGATATTTGAAGAACATGCTGAGGCAAGTAAAATGCACTTCAGTATTTAGATGACATCTGAAATGTGCGATTACGTATGTTAAATGTAGCCTGTTCACTATTCATATATTTTCAAACGTATGTATTGTATAATTATATCACAGTATACTTATTTCTACAATGAAGACATATAGGTAAAAGAAACATATATATCATAAGTATGTTTTCTTTCTTGCGAACCTTTAAATATTTTGAGAAAACCCTTACTGTAAGTACGCAGTCCGCTGTCCGCAGTCCGCGTCGAAGTAAGTTGAAAATCTCTATTAATACTGGTAAACTGAAATTTACGACTTGCAACTTAAATCCGGCATGAATACTTATTTTCAATGAACTTGCTTATATTATTATATTATATTATTTATAGGGTGCAGGTATGGGCACCCGAACAGTCACTGGTATTTCAGCGGGATTCACACGGTTCCTGTGCCAGGTTTGGGGTTTAATAGCGATTTTATAATTAAGCCAATTCTTTTTAAATTCTTCAACATTTTGGTATTTATCATATCAATAAAAGCTATCGAATAATCTTAATTATTTCCTGTATAGGTACAGCAGTACTTTAAGATTTTTTGATAGAAAATAAACTTTACACTAAATTTCTAGCGAAAAAAAGAGAAAAGGTTGTCGGCCAAATCAGTTCTTTTTATTTGGCCATATAACACTACTGATTGAACAATACTTGTTCATTCACAAAGCAAGTATCTTAGTTTTTTTTTGAAATGCAATAATTATATTTTTCAGCTATGTTTTATTTATGTATTTTGTAAATATTCGCACAAACTTATATTTGTCTCCGCCAAATAGCGGTTACTTCGAGTACAAAGTTGATATTTACATTGCATATAATGCATTTTTAATACCGTTTAATTTAGGGTATCGGGCTTATTCATCTTCATCCGACATAGGTGCTTATTATTGTTAATAGGCCAAAGTTTGCATGTCTCTCTCTTGGTTAAGGGAAAGAAATAAGTTGCATGCCTCTAACTTCACTCCAACAGCTTACAATAAAATACAGAGTTTTTGGTCTCCCAAAAGTAAAGTAGATACAAATACCTCTCAAATTACTGAGCTGCATTTGCAAAACGGCTGCATTTTTAATGTTCATTACCTCCTACGTTGTTTATATAAGTAATACAATTATCGATGTCAACAGTAATAAATATTGCAAAGCCGCGATATTTTAACACAGTTTTATTTATGAAATATTTGTCAAATTTAGAGACCACATAAATCATAACACTAGTACATTATCTGATTGATATTATCTACCACACATCAAAGAAAAGGTCACAAGGATCTAACTCCAGTACGTTGTTAATACTGTTTAAACAAGCCTAGATCATAGCTAACTCGTGCAATTATCTTAACACGGAATTTTCATGCTATTTTCGCGCGGTTTTTGTTCAGCGATCGCCATGTATAAAAATTCATGTTACACAAATGTTTCAACAATGCATTGTCTACGAAATGTGTTGTACATGTCCGAAATATTTGTAGTTTACGACGGTTCTAATAAAATGATGATGCTGCGGCTGCACGGGTTTATTAACGTTTGTCAAAATATGGAGATCGTGAGACATCAACTAAACAAATGGAAACAACAACAAAACAATATTTAGCTTATAGTCTTATGCAAAAAAAAACAACACAACAACAACAACAACAAAAACAACTTAATAAAATTAGATGTTCACGTTACGGACAGATATATCATGTAGAAAATTGTCACCAGAATCTGTAACCTGAAGCACATTATTTTAATACTTATAGTTCTACAGAACCGTCTATGATTTGATGTATTTTAATAAGCGTCTTACCTTTGTAAACTATCGCTTTTAGAATTATAGAAACAAAAAAGTTGTAAGGTTATAACACACTAAATAGTTGTTGTTCTTTATTCTATATAAAATTGACCTAATTCCAATTACCGCAGCACACATCAGGACCCATTTTAAATTTCTGTAAGCTACATTTTCTTGAAGAATATTGTCAGTACTAACTAAAAATCAAAAGAAAAGTGGGGGTCATGTTTGATACAAGAAAAATAATTTCAGTCAAACACACAAACTGCAAAATCAGCTAAAAAAATGAGACCCCAAATTATACTGGTGGTGTATGATCTACGTTTCCATGAAAAAATTTGTAATGTTGTTATTTCATTATGAAAATGCTACCTACATGTCAAGCATAGATCTGTCATGTGATTTTAGCAAAAAAAAAAATGCAAAGAAAATAAGGAAAATAGCTCTACAGAGCAAAAATTCTGAGGACTATTCGTATCCGCCATTATGCGACTACCATTTTTTTTCGCGCCATTTTTCTTTTTAGTGTCTGTATGCCTATAACACAAAAACGGAAGTTTCTGTTTGTCGAGGCCATTGGTATGGTCTCGTATATGTGTAAAGTTTGAAATCTCAAAGTCTCAGTGCGTTGCAGACATACCAAAGGTAATTTTTACAATACATACGCTCAGTAACCAAAAGGAGAGTTTTTCCTGCCACTGACATTCCTATCTTTCAACTATAAATATGAATATGGTATACAATTATCTGCACATAAAATTTTCATCAACTGCAGGTCCGTAGAAAAACGACGTTTTTAAGAAATTTTGTTTGATGATCAGTTTTGTACATTCAATGATATATTATACCGTATGTATATTGCGGTAGCACTTAATGTGTGTGTGGGGTTTTTTGGGGGTTTTTTTGGAACGAAGAGCGAAAATGATTGGTGATTGAACTGACAGTGCTGATGAAATAGAAACAATAACAGTCGGGTCCAGGGCAGAGCCCCCGGCGAAAAAAAATCGTTTGCAGAAAATTATATAATATTTAAAGCTCTTATTGTTGATATTACCGATTAAAATTGTACAATTTATGGTAGCTCTAATTGAAGAAACCTTATAAACCAATACAAATTTTAAGCCATATATAACCCAATTTCAGACCATGATTTTAAAAATTAGGAGACAAAAGCTCGCACCCACTTTACATTTCGGCAACGATGGTCATCGGTTTTTACTAAATTATTTTTAACTTTAATTTTAGAACAGAATTTTAAAGACATTTTGGTACAAATAGAAGTCAGAAATCCGAGTCTTTGTGTTTCCATTTTTCGGCTAAGGCCGATTCTGATTTTATCAAAATTATCAATTTTATTGAATTTTACTCAATTTTAGCAAATTTCAAACAGTATAATCTTTAATCTAAATAGAACTAATATAAATGGCTTCAAATTACCTTTTTGAAGGACACAATTAAGAACATTACAAAATAAACATTAAAAGTTAGGTCAGCATTCTTTTGTGTATGTGTTAGGGACCTATGGTGGCATACAAGCGCACAGTCCGGGACACCGGTAACCGTTGGCAAGTCCAGTAGTGATGATGTACACACCGCAAAATTTAGGCGCAAAATTTACTTACACAGCACTTGATAATGTATTCATTATTTAATATTATCACCTGAAACTTTCAGCACCGCTAGAAAGTTTAAGGCAATTTTGATAAGATAATAGCAGAATGTTAAGCAAAAATAAATAGAAACAACCGATTTTTTTTTTATAAAATTACCTGTAAAATTTCATACAGCGCGATCGTAAATAGCTATTTCGTTTTATAGTAAATAAATGTAATTTACATTTGGGCAGAAGATACCAAAAACAGAATAGAAAAATCTTTAATAGTGAACAGTGTTGTCAAACAAATTTCTTTTAAATTACCTATAGTTGCATCGTGCGTGTCAAGTTTATAGCGGATTTTAAATAAATCTTTGTTCTTAATTTTATTATGTTGTTTTTAATGATAAAAAGTAGAGTATAGACAGTCTATGGCCGTGACAGTTGTCCCCTTGGATGTATTGTGTGTAAGTCAGGAAGGGAAACCGCTGGAATCCTTGTGGATGAATTCGTAAATTGATAACTTGCAGTATTAAAACAGTATTAAAACATTTTTGTAACATCTATTTGAAATTTGGAACTCTGGAAAGTAACACCTTAAACATTAAAAAACAAAACAACAATACCACCACCAATACCCAGACATCATGCATGGCCGTAGCGACAAATGAGGCAACCGAGGCACTTGCCTCGGTCAATTTTTCTGCCTCCTCTGCCTCGGTCGATTTTTTCTGCCTCAGTTGCCTCGGTGGATTTTTTTCAAGGCGACTATTTTTGGTAACCAAGTTTTGTTTTGCCTTAGCTGTATGAATTACCAGCCGTTCTTCAAGAATCTGATCTCGGTTTGGAAAGTATTATTCGAATAGATGTGTTATAAAAACTATGGAACAAACTATATAGCATATAGATACGACGTCACAACTGTGTGACTTATGTGAGATATTTCAGTATCGTACTACGGTTGTTCAAAGTGCGCATTTCAGATTAGTGTTTTCAATATTCCCCAGGCTCATCATCATCCGAAAATACCAGCCTGTAGATGTCTCCCCGGGTGCGTAGCGTGGCACACTCGCTCTGCTCATTGCGCTAAGTAACATTTGCAATCAAAGCCTAAAAATGGGAGATAAAAGATCGAAAGAAGCAATGATAAGATCAGGCGAGGGTACGAAGCTAGTGCCAGTGTTTGCGCATAAGTAAACTGTATTTTTGTAGATTTGTAAATTTCAGAAATAAATACAGGGCTGTAGCTTGACTACTTTGTTTGATCTTAAAATATCACATACCTCAATCTGCTCCCCTCAATAAAACTGTTACAAATCATTGCGTATATTATTGCGTCTATTTCGGACTCCTACTTACGAGGACATGTTAAGAAAAATAAGATCTCGATTTTTCAGTCGTTCAATTAAAATGTTCCACTTTTTAATGTTATTTATAAGCTAGTTCAGTGAGTGATAAAACATTCGGTTTAATATGCATATCGGAAACTACGGGATACGGTCAAAATAAATGTTTTATATTTACCTTATGCAGATTTTGGTACTCCTAATCCTATAGCTTAGTAAATATTACACAACTGTGATTCATATAATAATTTCTGTTGTAGTCGCGCACTTTAATTTCACTGTAAATGTTCACCGTGCTCAAATGTAGATGATACCATACTGGTTTATGTCAAAATAAGTTTTGCAAAAAGTGGATGACAGATAAACATAATTTGATATCCTTTCATGATCCTTTCATCATTCAGACACGTCAGTGAAGAAATTTTAGTAATCTTCAAAATAATTATCAGATATAATGGCGGTCAAAATATGTTTACTGTGTAAAAATGACAGTATGTCATATCAGATACATTTGTATCATAATCGAAACATTGCGGCTAAATGCAAAAAAAAATGTTTTTACAATACAATGGATAAATTGCTTTTAAATGTAAATAGCGAAATGAATGCTGCAAACTAAGTATTTTGCGTTTCAGTTGCTTGGATCACATTACTATGTTATATGCACATAAGCTGCAGCGTCTTTGCATTGTAAAACAAAATGAGAAAAAAAGCTGTTGACAGCTACTTTCTAATGATATTAGGAGGCAGAAACTTCTTGTTGCACGTTTACACTTACCATTCCTTCAAAACTGTACGAGTATTTTATAATAATAAAAAGTTATGATTCTAGAATAGCTCCTTAATTAATACCTGTAGGTGACCGCTACGGCAGGATGTAATGTATACATCTTTCGCAGTTTAACATTAAATGCGTGACAAAAAGTCTCTGAATCCTTATTTCATCTTACACCTCATCTCTTCAGCCTTTAAATTTTATTTATTGATTTTCTTTTTTTTTTTATATTTTATCATCGAAAAATGACGATATGTCTGTGCGTATGTTAGTATGTTGAGTTACGTGCCTGCCATGTGCATTATAGATCTACTCCGGTCAAACTGACCAGTCGCTTTCAGAAGAAGCTACAAGTTCTATTTAATTTCCCAGAATCTTCACCCTTGGGGAGATTTAACTGACCTGCACAAAGGGAAGTGGATTCCCTTTTTCACATCCTCCCGCTGAATAGCTTCAGAACTGGTTGCGCTACGCCTTGACCCCCTATATATGTAATAAAATAGGCGTGTTAAAACTACCAAATAGATATTACCAAACACTCACAAGGATTACATTTTTCATTCGTGTAACATTCGGATCCCGAATTGAAATTCGCGCACTTCGCATCGTCATTTCGTACTTGGGCACTTACAACCGGAGGAAAAAAAATCCACAAGAAAAGTTTACATCCTACGTTTTCTGGCGATTTTATGTTTACTTTCCTACACTATAAAATCATTTTTTTCCCAACCCTAATCTGATTTCAAAGCATGGTTTAGATTCAAAATAAACCGACGAATTTGTTGGTGCCATATCACTTGAAACTTAATTATTTATCATTTTAGTTTATATCGTATGTATATATATTTATTGACGGTCGTATGCCGTACAGAGATATGTTTGACTGACCACCGTGACAGTGGTCAGTCAAGTGTATACACGAAGTTTTCGTGCATAATGAATTTATAAAATGTTTTTCATTCGACGGTCTGAACAGGTAGATGTCGCACATAAACTTTTCTGTTCTGTCATTATGTCACGCGAAAACGACAATTCTTCTTCACACAAAATAGATGAAGCTTCTAGGTTTTCGGCTCAAGTTGTTGAACAAGATTCATCGGGCGAGGGCAGTTTAGGACGACAGCCGTTTTCTCACAGTTCTTCAAGCAGACAGCAATCTGTACAAGAAAGGGGATCACGTTGTGACGGTCAAGGTCGTTTCGGTCAAGAAGAAGGAGGCGCACGTGGCCCCAGTTCAGGTAAGCCCCCAGGGGATTGTGAAGGGAATGTATTTGAAGCCTTTGGACTTTTTAGATCTTACTTTGACAGTCAAATAAGTGATTTAAAGAAACAGTTTTCTGTCGGTGCAAGCAGTTCGAGCAACACCAAAGTAAAAGATAAATTACCTAAATTTAAGAGTGAATCGCACAGGCAGCAGTTTGAATTTAATAGTGACGTTATTGACTCTGTTGAAGAAATTATTATCAATTCTGAGGATACAGCACATGTTAAATCTCTAGCTAAGAATTTGCTGAAAAAGGTGCAGCATAGAAATAAACTCATTAAGGTCGCAGAAAATTCCCCTGGGGGCTGGGCCACGGTCCGCGAGTACGAGACCCCTTCACTTGGTGACGATAGTGAAGACGAAAAGAAACTGAAGTCTGCTGAAATTAAAGCTATTAAAAAGCTTAAAACTTCTCATGTCAGTAATGCTCAAAATTCTTTTAATTTCATGCGTCCTGGTGCTATGGGCCCAAGATTTCCAACAGCGAACCAAACACAGCCACGCATGCCGACCTCCCCACCTTACCAGGATTATCAAAGTGGACCTTTTCAAGGAGGACCCTACCAAGGCGGACCCTTTCCAAGAGGGTTTGAGTACAATTTTCGTGGGAAAAGACGAGCCTCGGGTACAGACATCTGCTTCGCATGTGGGAAAACAGGCTACTTCCGGAAAGATTGCTTATGGGCCAACTTCACCAACACGTACACCCCGTCTGACACAAAGTCCATTGGAAGAGGAACCGGTGCAGCAAACGCCAATAAATGATAAGTTTTATTTAAGTTTAGTTGAGTATGATAAATTCTTTGAAGTTCATGAAATTGATTTTCAAGAAAAAAAATTCTGACAATAACTTGAACAGTACTAATGTTAAAGGTAGGCTTAAACAGCACGTACAATACTGGAAAGATGTAGGGGCTAATAATGAAATTATTGATGTTTTGACTGAAGGCTACAAGATTCCCTTTTTCAATACTCCTTTGCGTTCTGTTTCAAAAAATAACAAGTTTGCGCTTAATAATCTGGATTTTGTAAGAGAATCAGTATCTGAAATGCTCAGTTGTCATCATATTGTTGAAACTCCTTTTGTACCGCATGTGGTTAACCCTTTAAGCGTGTCAATTAACAGTCAAGGGAAAAAGCGGCTTATATTAGATCTTAGAATTGTAAATAAGTATATTTGGAAGGAAAAGATTTCTTTCGAGGATTGGAAAGTAGCTTCCGAATATTTCTGTAGAGACAGTTATTGTTTCAAATTTGATCTTTCTAAAGGGTACTATCATATTGATGTATTTCCATCCCATCAAAATTTTCTAGGCTTCTGTGTGGACAATAAGTATTACTGTTATACTGTAGTCCCTTTTGGACTTAGCTCAGCCCCTTTTATTTTTACCAAAGTCTTGCGGGAAATGGTAAAACTTTGGCGGTCAAGTTCGATAAAAATTGTTATGTTTCTTGATGACGGGTGGGGCTCAAACGGGAATTTTGACAGTACGGTAAGGGAAAGAAAGTCTTATTCAGGCTGGTTTTGTAATCAATTTTGAAAAATCAATCTGGATTCCTGTACAGCTTCTTGAATGGACAGGTTTGATTTGGAACAGTCGGCAGTTTTCGCTATCTATTCCCGAAAGAAGAGTAAATGATTTAAAATCCTGTTTGTCGGGTATTTTGAACAATTTGTCTTTCGTCTCGGCGAGAAAATTGGCAGTTTGTACTGGTAAAATTGTTTCTATGATTCCTGTAATAGGAAACGTTGCTAGACTTATGACACGTTTTTTGTACATGGAAATAGAAAAGCGTTGTTCATGGGATTTTGTTTACAGCTTACCCTCAGATAGCCCTTGCATTCCTGAACTGTATTTTTGGCTTGGTAATATAGACAAAATCAATCACAGGGAATTGTTACCTTATAGGCCCACTCAAACTTTGGTTTATTCTGATGCGTCATGCTTTGCGGCAGGAGCCTATGTCGTAAATCTACCCGAGATTGCTTTTCATAATAATTGGTCAGAGGAAGATAAAATTAGAAGCTCTACCTTTCGAGAAATAAAGGCATTCTTAGCTTTAAGAGCTTATGGTGCACAACTTAGTAATCAGTCGGTTAAATGGTTCTCGGACTCACAAAATTGTGTCTATATCGTTAAGGTTGGTAGTTCTAATCTAGAGTTACAGTCTCTTGCTCTAAGCATTTTCAATCTTTGTTTCAAGCATAATATTGACTTAGATTTACAATGGGTCCCTAGAACTCAAAATGTAATAGCTGATGATATCAGTAAAACTCGAGATACTGATGACTGGGAAGTCTCAGAAGAGTTTTTTGCTTTTCTTGATTCGTTATGGGGTCCGCATGACGTGGATAGGTTTGCCACTTACCGGAACAGGAAGCTGCGCAGGTATAATTCCAAGTTCTTTGATTTTGAAACAGAGGCTGTGGATTGTTTTACGCAAAATTGGCACGATACTAATAATTGGTTAGTGCCTCCCATTCGATTAGTCAATAAAACAGTCTTTCATTTACTCTCATGTAATGGCCACGGCACGTTGATCTTACCAAAATGGCCTAGTTCTTCCTTTTGGCCAATTTTGTTTAAGCAGAATGGCGAGAAACAAGATTTTTGTCGTGAAATTTTAGAATTTAAGAAAGAACAAGATATTTTCGTTAGAGGCAGCCAGTCAGTCTTTGGGTCAAGACGATTTAATAGTAAAATTTTGGCTGTAAGAATTTAATTTTTGCCTGTGTCATCTAAATGAATTAATTAACATATAAATGCCGGTATTATTAATTAATCACTGGCTTTATTTTCGCTGCTTTGAATGTTTATTTCAATGTTCATGTTCATTTTTGTTTGTTTGTTTTTTAGCACTTACATTTTTTTTATTGTAATACTCATTCTTTAACTGTCAGATCTGTCAATTTTGACAGGTAATACACATTTTGAGATAGTCCCTATTGTGTAGTAAAGTCTAAAAATAGATTCATTTTCTGTCTGGGGAAGCATAAAAACAGATTTATTTTCTAAAAATAAATACGGCGTGTGAAATGTCACTTTCTTTTATGTACATGTACGAGGTTGAGATGTTCACGTATAGAGTAAACAAATCTGACTTTATATTCCTTAATTATCTTTTATTTTTACAAACTATATATGTAGATCTAGTTACTTTAATTTTTATTTCTGATTTGCTTCAGTAGGCAGGTAACAGGATATATTTGACTTATTTCTTGGTTCAGAATGTATCATGGGGTCCAACGCTGTTTCTAGTAATATATTGAATGCCTCCTACATCAGTTATGTAGGACGAAGTCCTGTTTTATAAAGAAATTCAAAAATGTTCACATTTATACTTTTCTTTAACGATGCCGCTTACATCTGTTATGTATAATGTAGGCCCTTGTTGTATTGGAATTAAAAATGTTCACATTTGTAATTTTCTTGAATGATGCCGCCTACATCACAGTTATGTAGTGCGAAGGCCTGTGTTATACAGGAATATTTTCTTTCTTGAAAGAGGCCGCCTACATCAGTTATGTAGGGCGAGGGCCTGTTTTATACAGGAATTCAAAAACCTTCACATTTATAATTTTCTTGAATGATGCCGCCTACATCACAGTTATGTAGGGAGAAGTTCTGTGTTATACAGGAATTAAATTTTTTTTTTCTTGAATGATGCCGCCTACATCAGTTATGTAGGGCGAAGGCCTGTGTTATACAGGAATATATATATATATATATATATATACATACATTCTTAACATTCATTATTTTTCTTGAATGTTGCCACCTACGTCACAGTTATGTAGGGCGAAGTCCTGGACAGGAATTTTATAATTTTCTTGAATGATGCCGCCTATAACTGGAACGTTTTCCGGTTTTACACAAAAATTTATTTATTTATTTTTCTTGAGTGAGTGAGGCCGCCTACATCAGTTATGTAGAGCGAAGTCCTTTGTCATACAGGAATTAAGTTTAAGTATCTGTAAATATGTTTTCCTATTTTATACATTTGACAGACGCTTTTCAAGTTGGTAGATTTACAGATAACTCATCCAGATCTGGTAGGACTCGGCAAAGACCTTAAACAATTAGTGAGAACATCTAAAGCTGACAACACTTATAAACAGTACAATTGTTATTTTAAAAGGTTCTGTAATTGGTGTAAAATTTATAAACTAAGTTCTTTACCAGCATCTGATATTTCTGTTGCATTGTTCATTACTTCACTGAAAAAGACCAACACTTCTCAATCTCAGGTTAATGCAGTTATTTATGGCATTTCTTTTGCACATCTCATTGCGGGGTTTTCTGATCCATTAAGTCTAAATTGGTTCATTTGGCAAAAGATGGTATAATGAGAGAAACAGCAAAACCTGTTGTACAGAAACAGGAAATTTCTGTATCAGATTTACAAAAAATTGTTACACGTTTTGGCTTTACATCGGACTTAATAGATGCTAGATTCACAGTTATGTGCCTCCTGAGTTTCGCAGGATTTTTTCGTTTTGATGAACTTGTTAGATTAAGAGGTTGCGATTTGAAATTTGACGAAAAACAAGTTAAAGTGAATATTGTTTCAAGTAAGACTGATCAGTTTAATAAAGGTCAAACTGTTGTTATCGCAAGAACTGGGAATTTTACGTGTCCATGCAGTGTATCATTTAGAACGTTACCTTAAGTTAGCAGAGATAAGTATAGATTCGAAAGAGTTTATTTTTCGAAATGTCAGGTATATTAAAAGTGAGAACAAGCACGTTTCACACGGTCAGAATCATATGTCTTATACTAGAGCTAGGGAGATTTTACTGGAAAAGCTTGCCATGTTAGGCTTAGACGCTAAAACATTCGGCCTTCATTCCTTCATTCCTTCAGAGCCGGTGGAGCGACAAAGGCTGCAGTTGTTGGTGTCAATGATCGTTTGTTTAAAAAGCATGGTAGATGGCGATCAGACAATGCCAAAGATCGTTACGTTCGTGAACCTGACGATATTAAAAGATCTGTTTCTTTAAATTTGGGAATTTAGCGTTTAATACAGGAAACTTGTTTTTTCTCTGGTCAAAAGTTTGAGCACTTTGCTATGAATAATTATTTTAAAAATGCATTTGTATCTCATTGTTATTATGTTGGCCTCTTCAAAAGAAAAATATTGTTTACAGTATTTGCATTAATGATATATTTTTGATGTTTTAAATTTCTTAAGCTGATACATAATTAACTTAAACAATTGACCCGTTCTTTTTCTGTCGATAAATACATTTACCTGTTTGTACCAATCCTATACATTCTTTCTTGTTTATTTCTGGTATGAATTTAAGTGAGATAATAAATAATTTATGTTTGGCCTAAATGAAATGAAGAGAAAACATAAATATATTTATTGACGGTCGTATGCCGTACCGAGATATATTTGACTGACCACCGTGACAGTGGTCAGTCAAGTGTATACACGAAGTTTTCGTGCATTATGAATTTATAAAATGTTTTTCATTCGACGGTCTGAACAGGTAGATGTCGCACATAAACTTTTTAAATAAACAAAAAGTTTAATATGATAATATAATTCTTGATCGAGTATATTTCATATGTTATGTATATATTTCTACATGAATTTATCTGTTTCAGTTATGGTGATTTTCTGTTACCATGGAAATGGAAGTATGTTTTGGTACGAAAGCCGGGAGACATGCAAAGTGTGGTTGTTGATTTATATTCTACATAGTGAGTGTGAATAGTGGTTCAGGACTATTCATGTGATACCTTTAGATGATCACGTGCTATTTTTTTTCCTTTTCTGACATGTTAAGAGACAGTGCAGCCATCGTTTCAATATGGCATTTTTTTTTTTTGTTCTGTTGAACCATTATTCATGTGTGATAATTGAATGTGCGAAAATTTGAATAAATACATCTATCTGTTTGTACCAATCCTATACATTCTTTCTTGTTTATTTCTGGTATGAATTTAAGTGAGATAATAAATAATTTATGTTTGGCCTAAATGAAATGAAGAGAAAACATAATTCATTTTATCAAAATATCATTGATGGGACAACGGTGCGGTTTATTTTCACTAATTTTAAAAAAAGCGATAAGTTGCTGTTGAAGCGTTATATGTAGTCTAAATTAGACCATTGTTTAGTGATCAAACCTTAATTTCAACAAGAAAATCCACAAATTTTAATGAATTTGGAAAGCAAAAATAAGTTTAAAATGTCCGTTCACGATTCTAATTACACCCGATGACATATGTCTTTCAATGCAATTTTTAATGAAAAGTAGCATCATTATTTGAGGAACTAACTCAGGTTTACCTTAGTGGACCAAGTTAAGTGAACAAAAACAACATTCAGACGACATTCCGAAAGTGTACCAGTATCCGGATAGTACGTTTTGGATACATTTTTACAGAGTGTTTTTAAAAGCACTTGTTAAAAATTAAAAATATTGAAGAAAAACCTCATCAAATTAACATGAATTTTGATAAATATTAATTTACAATATGAGATTATATGATCTGAAACAGACATTTTATTATGCTGTAACATGTTCTTGGTTATATTGTTTTATTAGCTATTTATTACGTAGTATTACTAAATAAGAAAATATAGTCAATTGTATCGACGTGTTGGGACAGGACTCCTGTATTTTGGAAAAGGACCCTTCAAAATATGTACCCAAGGGTCCTTGGACTCTTGGGTTTTCAGGTCTAGTGGAACCCTTGTATGCAGACGATAGGTAATGCCGCGGGGTTATGTGGTTTCATGATCAATTGATGGAACTTCATTTTTGCTGTAATCATCAATTAATATCTATTTGAATGTTCTTTTTCAACCTAATGAGGTTTAATTCTAAGTTAACGTCACAAATGTAGGGATAATACACGTTTTTTGTGTATTAACGTCTGCAGAAGCCCGCGAGAATCAACGAGAGCAAAAAGAACATACTCATTATTTAACATTTAGACTTTGTTATCCTCATTGCCATAGTATAACACTCAATTTCAGTCATATAAACTAATATGAATTAAGGCACCACCTAGCATTGGGGATTTATCTTTTTATATCCGCTTAGAAAGAAATATTCAACGCTCAAGAAAGTGAAACTTTGCTCTAAACTGTAGTTTACATTTAGTGTCATCATACCTCTTACAGCGAATATCATACTTTGCAAAATTTACGGAAGCCGTGACGGGGACGTCATTCAGCGTTCTCGCACTAGCTTTTAGGATTTTTTTGTTTGTTTGCACTCCACGCAGAAACTTGACGGCCTTTACACTTCCTTACTGTTTTAAAAGTGTTTTTCAGTTGCATGTACAGTTTTCATTACGAAAAAGAAGTAAAATAATCATGTTAGCGCGGTTTACGAGTTTCTATGACTGATTCGGGGTGCTCGGATGTTCATGCAGACAACCAGTCTGCGGTGTGTATATAAACCGGAACCGGAAAACATCGAAAAAATTGTCTCAGTAGGTTAAAGGTCAGTAATTCAAATCCTTCTTTGTTTCATATAAAAAACGACAACTTCAGGTCGTCTTTACGTATCTTTAGAGAACATCACTTTTTCCTACACCTATTTTTCATGGAAGTTCTATCACAAATTAACGAAAAAATGAAAAGAAAATAGGGGGTTATGTAGTTCGTAGTGAAATGCCAGTCAGTTGTGGTCTGCTACCCTAAAAATGGCGCATATTTGCTCTCGTCCGCGCAATAAACACCTACTTCCGGTTTCGATCTACAAAACTTGCCATGTGGGGTGTATGAACATGAAAACCGTCTCATTTCATGCAGAATGTATTCTAGTAGTGAAAAATGGTGATTAAAGCACTCGTTCTACACGAATTTGCGCAAAAAAAGGGAAAATTAGGATCTATTTATTATGGACTTCTTTCGACTACACCACGGAAGCACATTTTCGACCGAATTACTGACCTTATTCCTCAGTATATGCAGACAACAAAGACGAATAACTATATACGGACGTTACCGTCTCGGGGATTTTCATCCCCTAATATGAATTAAGGTACCGCCTAGCATGGGGATTTATCTTTTATGTATCCACTTACAAAGAAATATTCAACACTGAAAAGAAAGTAAAACTTCGCTCTAACTAAACAATGAAGTTTACATTTAGTGTCATCATACCTGTTACAACAAATATCATACTTTGCGAAGTTTACGGGAAGCCGATGTGATGTCATGGTCACTGCATTCTCGCATTGGCTTTAGGATTATTTTTGTTTGTTTGCACTCCATGCAAAAACTTACAGGCCTTTACTCTTCCTTGCTTTTTTAAAAGTGTTTTTTCAGTTGCATGTACAGTTTTCGTTACAAAAAAGATGTCCAATTGAATCATGTTGGTGCGGTTTACAAATTTCTGACTGATTCGGGGTACTCGGATGTTCATGCAGACAACCAGTCTGCGGTGTGTACATAAACCGGAACCGGAAAACATCGGTAAAATTGCCTCAGTATATGCAAAAAACAAAGACGAATAACTATATACGGACGTTACCGTCTCGGGGATTTTCATCCCCTATCAATTCATTAATTTTTACTTGGAAAACACACCGTTATGACTATATATTTCCGGGTCATTATACTGCAAAGCACCTACTCAACCCTACATCACTCCGTCGAGGGAGGGGGTAGTATAAAGAAACCAAATTTCAATTCCAGCCGCCTTCTTCTTATGCACTTACATCTCCCAAAATTTATTGCAGAAAAAATACATCAATCAAAATTATTTAACGCGCGAAATAAGTATACATCCTACACCTTAATACGTTTGAAATACGGTAATACCTCGATTTCTTTAAAATAAAAAAGTGGAAAACCACAGGTCGCCCAACACGACATAAACGAAAATGTTGCAGGTTCGGTTTGATTGACGGTAGTGGAAGTGCAAGCCCTCTAGCCCCAAGTTGAGCAGAACTGAACATTTACACATGTTATAAGTACCAGAAAGTTATTTAGAAACCTAGGATATACATATGTGCATATTGCCTTTTGTTTGAATAATCTATCTATCTATCTATCTATCTATCTGTGTAATAAATACTCAGAACCAGCAAATATTTAATTACTAATATCGTCTGGACAATTCCATTATTATTGTTTCGTGATATAGATTTTATATTTCAGCCTAAACACCCGTCACAAGACTTTTGTCTCTGTATCATTATTTACTTGATGGTTTCCAATAATGTAGTGATACATTTCACGGAAATTGTAAATTTTTGAAAGGAAGACGATTGTGATATCAAAAACATGCAACAGATGGCAAACAATAACTTGGTCTAGAAATCAATATAATGCTTACAACATTTTCCTATAACTGCAATATTTAAAAGAGAATTTAGCGTAAATTTAGTTGAAGAATGAAATAAGAATCTGTTGAAATAGCTTCATCATTTTGTCTGTTTTGAAATTGTGCACAAGTCAAAGTTTGTCCTCAGCAGTCTGATCAGTTCATAGGTATTTTAGAGTATTTACTGCAAGGTAATTTGCATATGTTCTGTTGTAACACGTATGAACACATGTGTACTTTATTTAAGAATTGACTGCTATTTTCTGTGCGTTTATACGGGTATAGAGCACATTGGGACTTCCTGCAAATTCATGAATCGCGCAAGCGATTCTTGGCCTTCCAGTGTGGTTCATACCCATATGAACGCATAAAAAATAGCATTCAATTCTTATATTTACATTTTACGATAGTTTACTAAAAAAAATAACTGATTTGCTTTCTAGGAGTATCAGAAAATCAAAATAAATGTCAAGATATTGATCTTTCCGTCATCCTATAATAGAATAGTCAAAAAGGCCCGCCCACGTTCAACTATAATTCGCCTTCCGATAAAAAATACAGTTCCTGGTTTTTGTTTGAAATATTTTAACACCAGTGAAAATTCATACAGTTGTGTTCTGTGATCTTTGACATCAGAAAAATTAGTTAAAGCTATAATTAAATGTTCTTTTTCAAAGTTTTGGCGTCCAATTTTGAAATAATTTTTGGAACGTGACCATTCTGTTCATTGTTGGTGAAGGACGTCAGATTACGCGTGCAATCTCGCGGAAAGGGTCGTCATTGATATTATTACTCTAATGTTGTTTTTATGAAAATTAACGCATTAAATTTTGTCTTTCCATATAAAATGTATAGTGAATGCAAATTTTGTATACAACAAAAAAGTTTGGAAAAAGAACTCGTGTTGTTAATTTGTGCATAACAAATTTCGTCCTGCCTCGTCCAAGTCCTCCCAAAATGTCAGCACCACTCCCCTCCCCGACCCCGATTTGTAACGTTTATCAACTTATATAGTCTTTACATTCCGAGCCGTTTGTGAATATTTTGTTAGAAATAGTTTTGGTTAGAAAAGTCACCAAATATTTGCTCTAAAATTTCCACGGGGAGGCTCCCCGGACCCCGCTGGAGGAGGGGATTCCTCCTCCCACACTCTCCCCTTGAGTAACATCTAAATGGATCACGCTACGCCACTCAAAGGCCAAAGTTTGCATGTCTCTCAAGGCTTTCTTTTGGTTGAGGGAAACAAATAAGTTGCATACCTCTAACTTCACTTCAACAGTTTAGCAATAAAATACAGAGATTTTGGTCGGCCAAAAGTAAAGTAGATACTAATACCTCTCAAATAACTGTCCTGCATTTGCAAAACGGCTGCATTTTTTAATGTTCATTACCTCCTACGATGTTTATATAATCAGCTGTCTAATAGTAATGCAATTAATAAATACTACAAAGCCGAGGTATTTTAACACAGTTTTATTTATGAAGTATTTGTCAAATTTAGAGACCACATAAATGATAACACTAGTACATTATCTGATTGATATTATCTACCACACATCAAAGAAAAGGTCACAAGGATCTGACTCCAGTACGTTGTTAATACTGTTTAAACAAGCCTAGATCATAGCTAACTCGTGCGATTATCTTAACACGGAATTTTCATGCTATTTTTCGCGCGGTTTTTGTTCAGTGATCGCCATGTTACAAAAATGTTTCAACAAAGCGTAGGCTATGAAATGTGTTGTACATGTCCGAAATATTTGTAGTTTACGACAGTTCTTATAAAATGATAATACTGCGGCTGCACGGGTTTATTAACATTTGTCAAAATATGGAGATCGTGAGACATCAATAAAACACATGGAAACAACAACAAAACAATTTTAGCTTATATTCAAAAAACTACAACTTAATAAAATTAGATGTTCACGTTACGGACAGATATATCCTGTAGAAAAATTGTCACCAGAACCTGCAACCTGAAGCACATTATTTTAATACTTATAGTTCTAAAGAACAGTCTATGATTTGCTGTATTTTAATAAGCATCTTACCTTTGTAAACTATCGCTTTTAGAATTATAGAAACAAAAAAGTTGTAACACAAAAACGAAAGTTTCCGTTTGTCGAGGCCATTGATATATCAAGTGTTATCATTGACGGTCTCGTTGATGTGTAAAGTAAAAAATCTCAAAGTCTCAGTGTGCTACACATACCAAGGCTAATTTTTACAACACATAATGCTCATTGACCAAAAGGAGAATTTTTCCTACCACTGACATTCCTACCTTTCAACTATAAGTATGAATGCGGCATACAATTATCTGCACGTGATATTTGCTTCAACTTCAGGTCCGTGGAAAAACGACGTTTTAAGAAATTTTGTTTGATGATCAGTTTTGTTAATATAATATGAAATATAAAACGTAAAAAATATATCATTCAATGATATATCATACCGTATGTATATTGCGGTAGCGCTTAATGTGGTATTTTTTGGAAACGAAATGCGAAAATGACTGATGATTGAACTTACAGTGCTAATGAAAAAGAAGCAATAACAGTAATCTACATATCAGTTCCCAAGGTGTCAGAAAACACATTATTACATACTCGTTTCTATTCCCCGTTAAGTTACACTGGTACCGGAAACGTCAATATTTTTCCATACACTGACGCCTGAATTTTATATCGGGTGTGTGACGTAATTCAGTGTGTATTGTTGCACTGTTTTTTTTCTATTTAATTCAGTATTGTCAGTCCTATTCAGGCTATTGAACACATTTAAGATATTTACACTATATTTATACGTGTAGATGCGTATGTAATAAAAAGGTTATTATCTTTGCATCGGGAAATATGCACTCGTTCTTCAGCGGAAGTATATTGCGCTCCTAAAGTCGCGCACTATTTCCGCTGAAGAACTCGTGCATATTTCCCGATACAAAGTTAATAACCTATAAATATGTTATGCATTGAATGAATTCCGATATCTTCATAACTTAATCACACATGTACTTATCGTTAATGGAAACTTGAAAACAGAAATTTTATTGCCGGGCTGTTACAAAAAAGGATTTTTATTGAATAGAAGGCTTTCAAATACACAACGGCATTATTAATTGTTACATATAAGATTATTCCATACTTTATTCATGTAACTGACCAACACAAAATAAGACATTTCCAGATTTGATGATACGCTAACGCTGTATTTATTATGAGTGCAAGTACATTTATTTTAGTTTTGACAGTGGCGTACATATGCTTTACTGGTATTATTAGCATTGAAATACTTCTTTTTTCTGGGAAACACAAATATATTAAAATCATAAAAATACTTAGGACATAAAAGTTTAGATAAAACAAAAACAATATCAAATGCATTTAAAATACCTATGACTGATTCATTTTACTCTTCCTTGATCAGAATGATTTTTACACGAGCATTACTACATGAAAGTGTTACATAGTCTGCATTTGATAGAAAATACTTATATACTTTGTATTGCGGTAAATTCAGCTGTTTCTTCAGTTTTCATTCTCCTACCTTTGTAATTATACTATATTAAACTCTAGTAAGTATTGCTTGCAGTTAAATCATGTTCAGTTTAAAAAAGGAAAATCGTCACAAAATTGGGAAAAAGATTTTCTCAGAGTGGGATCCGAACCTATGACCCTCACAAATTCTGAAAGATTAACTCTGTAAAGTAAACGTACTAGTAAAGCCTGGTTTTCTAAAAATAAGATAGAAATAAACCTTCTTTTACGAAAATATATTGGTAACCAAAAATGCTGTTTGTTTAATTCTTTGTTAATATTAATTGCGATTTTGTCAGGCAAGAAATAACGATTTTCATGCAAAAATCAGAGACTACGTATCATTGGAGGTTGAATGAACGATTTCCCGATATCTGATTCTTGTTTCCACATATCAGACCTGAAATTTTACTTTGCAAATATGCACAAAAGTCTTTTTCTAAGAAAATGAACTTTTCGTTAGCCTGTTAACGGATAAAAAATAAATGCTTTATCACTGTTATTCTTCCTGACTTAATGTTATGTGCTATCGTATTCAAATTAATTACCTCGATAACTCTATTGTTTTCGTCTTAATTTTAACACAAATTTGCCGTCACTCTCAGCGAGGGTTATGTGTTCATATCCTACCATTTTGTAATACCTTACTTTTTGAAACTTATCATGATTGAATAGCAAACGGCACTACTAGAGTTTATATCCATAAAATGTATACAATGTACATGTATATACAGTTGTATAATAATACAATATTTCAACAACTGAAAAATGTTTAATATTACCCCGATTGTGAGATAATCTCAGTGGTAAGTTGCCTGTTATTTTTTGTTGTAACCGAATATACATGATATCCTTAATCCGGATGATTTTTATATAGGAATCACTTATATGTTTTGACAGGACTGTTAATACTGTCTTTGGATCGAGTGGAATGCAACTGCAAATGGTAGCGTGTTGGTCTACAGTATTGTGTTTGTAAATCAGTTCTTTTATTTAGACAGAATTGAAGGAAAAGTTGTCTGCTTAGCACAGCTTTGTGAATGCCTTATGGAAAATTTTAGTTAAAACATGAAGAAAGAAGTACAATACTTAATATCGAAGTTCAACAATTCTTGTAAGCAATGCAAAGTGACTGAAACATGAAATTGGTACAAACAGATACTGTTTTGTGCTATATTATATCTCTGCATCATGCATCTAGTTCGTTCTTTGATTGTTCTATGTCTTTTCATACAGTTATTTTAATGTAAACATCTGACATTTTTGATTGAATGTCGAAGGATTGACGTACTACATATTGTTCGGGTTGTTAGAGTCGCTGACTTAAAATCACTGTAATCTCTTACTGATTAAGGGGCATGGGATCGATCACTGCAACCGACCGTATCACTTCATGTAAGAAGATGACAGTTTCTTACGGAGGATGGGTACTAGTAGTGGATCTTTCCAGGAACGATTGTTGGGTAAACTGCCCGCTTGACATAACTGAAATACAGTTTAAAAATGGTGCTAAACCCATCAAATCAAATTAAATCTCTCGACTGACTTACTCATATATATGTTATGTAACAGGTGCTTCCGCATACACCATCTTAATAGATTCCTCGTTTCAACTATACACACGCACCCGTTTAGTTATACACTTGTACCTCATTTAGTCTTTACACTAATTTCCTATTTTGTTGAAACACACAGTTCCACATTTCGCCAATACACAAACACCCGGTTTGTTACACATTTACCTCAGTTGGTTTAAACACAAAATTCCCCGTTTTGAATGTGAAAAAAAAATTACTTAACAATTGAAGATAGCTTTAATCTAAAAGCCTTGGATAATTTAAAAATGATAAGAATAAGAGTTAATAGAAATATGATGACTGCAGCTGCAGAAATAAAGAAGTTCCCAGTTGGTAGGTTTATAACTTAAATCCCCGATTGGTAGCGTTTACATGTGTGTGTGTGTGTGTGTGTGTGTGTGTGTGTGTATGTGTGTGTTGGTAGTGTTCACGTCTGCGTGCTGTGGGTTTCGTATTAGGGAGGTGTTCCTTTGTTTGTTCGTTTTGTCCTCATGTGTTGGCTTTGTGTGTGTGTGAGTGTGTGTGTGGGGGGGGGGGCGTCGTTTTGGGGAGGCTGCGTTTTTGGTACGTTGCATTCCCTGTTTGATATTTGTCTTTGTTTTTTTTTTAATTCTCTTTGCTCCTCATTCCAAGGTAGTGGTAGGTCTTGTATTGTAGAAAGCACATTCTTTCATGAACTTTCATTGGAATGATTGGTTCTTAGCTCGGTCATTTATCAGAGTAGATAGAAGTCTACATATATGGACCTTGACAGCATTCCTTACATTGATAGATAACGAATAAACAAATAAAGCAGCTGTTGGTCGGTCTTCTTGTTCCATACACTGTCCAAGTAGATTTAGAGCTGTTTCCTTGTGACCAAGGTTTGGTTCCTGGTCAATGGTCCTGATAAGGTTGGAAAGTGCTCTTTGTTTGCCATCTTGTATCCCAAGATAACTGTTTGTCTTGTATTGTAGGAAGTACAGGTAAGGAAGAGAATCCACCACTGCCCAGTTCATCCAGAAGTCCGAATACACTCTCAGAGCAAGTTCCTCTCTTGTAGATCTGAACAGTTCATACTGTAGTTCAGTTGGAATGCAGTTAATTTCACATGGCAGAAATATGACACAGGATGCTGTAGCATATTGTAGAGCTTCTTCATTGTGATTGTCACATATTACTTTGAATCCTTCTCTTAGAGCTTGACCGAAGCAAAGATAGCAACAACAAACAGGTTCAACAATATTTGGATCATAGTTTGCTTCAATATCTGTGAGCACAGTTTTAGTTCTGTTGATGTCACCTTTACAGTAAAACATGGATGCTAGTTTCAGTTTACTAGATGCAACATCTGTGTTCAGACCAATTGAGAACCTGGTGAGAGTTTCTGTTGAAATACCATTGTATTGTTGAATGTTGAGGGATGCCAAGGTAGATCCCAGTGTTATACATAACCGTGGTGCGAGAAAGCTGCAAGCTGTTTTCTCCAATCCTTGACATTGATTAGAAATAATGACAAGTTTGAAAATATAATTCAGTAATATTTGTATAGCTTCTTCGTTACTTTTGTTGCTAACACAACATAAAGAAGCTTCCATGCAACTATGTATCGTTCGTGCACATGTTTTGAATAAGTCTGCTGAAACAATGCCACTTCTTTTGAATAAAGATAAGTTATTCAACTTCAGCAGAATCCTTGCACCAAGAGTATCACATTCGATACCTAGTAATGCTGTTCCGTCACTGTTTATAATATTCTGAAGTATTTCAAGAATGTGAGGTTTAGAATTTTGAGAAATATGTCCCAACATCAAATTATTTCCAGGTATGATGAAATGTGGACAGTGTTCATTCAAAATGCTGGTGTACAAGGCAAATAAGCAGAGTGATAGACAAACAATTAAGTTTTTTTTCTCGCCAGAAATTAGTATGTGTATTAGCAATTAGTTTGAATAGAACTGTTTTACACATGAAACTTGTAATGGTACCTTCATAGAGAGGCTTGATGTAAGTTTTTAATATCATCTTCATCAACACATAGCACCGAATCTGTGTAACATTGAGATTACACATTAAACACCTTTCTGCTAGAGAGGTTGATATTCTCCATTCAAGCTCCTCATTTTCACTGCTCTTGCTTCCAACTCCAACAACAAAACATCCAGCGTTGCTACAATATCTCTTCATGTCATCTGAAGGCCACTGACCTACACCTTGCTGGTTTAACCATTGTTGAGCTTGTAGAGGCCATGACTTGCAGGGTAAAGCACCAACAGTGTCTAAGTCATGAACCCCGGGTTGTTCAGCTCGAGTATATGCTGGACCATTACGTACTCCTTTTGTAAGAAAATCGAAATCTGTACCATCTGCTATTAATGTAGACGTTATTTCATTTCTTAGGAATATTCTCCCAGCCCTGTCTCTTCCAGTCCTGTTAAAGAGATCATTATATACAACGTTGTGTGGAAGAGGGACATCGTCTCTCAGGCATTGTAACAAACAGTAACCAGGTGGTACATTCTCATCCTGAATCATAAGTAGATTTTGTTTACCAGGTTGCCAATCACCAAAGTCTTGTACTATCTTAAAGATATTCAAACTTATAAGAAAGTCAATGTCTGAACGAAGGCCCGGTGTAGTTGTTCCTTCTGATTTACTACCTAAAAATAGAATGTTTGCCTTGCACCCATTTGTTTTTCATGACAGTAGTGCATAGATTCCATCAGCAACCATGTTCTTCTCTTTTGGACAATTCTCTCATCAACTCCTATGTCAACAAGAACCTCGGACAGTCTCGTTGACACAGTTTGTGTATAATCTGGTGCTTGAAACATTCTGAAATATATCAAAGTTACATTCATACATGTAATAAGTCTGTACTAAAATTTTACAGTTCATGGTTAGCATTAATGTTTGAGATTTTGTTTGACGAAATAGCATGGAATATGACAAAAAATCATGTGATAATAGCCTAATAGCTACATTTTTCTAATTATAAATATACTAGTACTTTCATTTTGTTCCAAACTTTTTCATATTGTATATAAAATATGCTGCCTGAGAGAAAAAAAAAATATCAAATAGATCACGTTAAAATTTTTAAATAAATACAACCTAAAATGTTGTGAAAGTAGATCTAGATTCTTTTGTTTGGCTATGATATTAGAAAATTGATAATTTATTGATCTCGGCTAATGTTTTGTCTAATATCAAACAGAACACATTTAAAATATGCGAAAATGAATACCTTTGTTTTAGTTCAAATTCTTAGTAATGTTTTAACTGCGTAGTTGTGATCTATGTTTGTAGATTGTTATTTTGTTTAAATTGTGTAGTTACGGTCTATATTTATAGGTTAATGGGAAGATCTTTCTTATTTCCTCTTTCTGTTTTAACAGGAAGATGACTCAAATATCTAATTAGTCTTTACCTGTCAGTAGTTACTTACCTTTAAAGTAGTGCAACTCTTATTTCTTTTTGTGACAATGAGACTTTTGAATAAAATATTAAAATTTGATAAATGTGTTGAATTGTGCGAGAGAAAAGTCAATAAAACATGTTTTAACATTTTCAGGATTGGAACTTTACCATGCTTATTATGTCTCTTACATATAGTGTGGGGCATATTGATTTAGTGTTGTTCGTCTGTCTGCTTTCTGATATGCGTCTTTGTCTTTGTATGTATGACGGTGTCAAGGGTTTTTTCGGGAGCTGTGCGCCATACGAAGGCATGCCTCTGGGCTGTAATGTCCACCATCTGGCTTTGTGTTCACGCGAGCACGAGCACATTAAATTCGGGTTGTTCAAAAATTAGGACTAGCCTAATAACCTTAGTAACTCGCTTTCGTCTTAAATTTGAACAAATCAACAGACTGGAATGAAATAACATTTTAATATATGCAACAGGACATCACAACATCTCTGCAAATCTTGTTCGGTCTTTAGCATTGTTTTCATTAGAACGTCTGTAGAAATCTGACCAAACCATTAAATAATGCATAGAAATTTCCGAACTACTGCAACTAGAGTTGTCACAGGAGTGACGAATTATACCCCCACAATATGGCCTTGTCTCAGAACTAAGCCAATGTCAAAGCTGAACTTACTTGGCCTTTGACCTACTGACCTCAAAATCAATAGAGATCATTATATAGCAAGTGGCGGACAGCATTTATAAAGGTACCGTTTTGATATTTTGCATTTTCACTATCCAATTCTTTAGCTCACATTAGCACAAATCGCTCATTGGGAGCTTATAGGAATGTTGGATGTCTGTCATCTGTCCATTCATCCAAAGTTTTGTTAAGTTTTCAGTGCAAAATTCTGTTTGCCGAGGCTACTTTTCTTTGTATGGATGTCAGTGTCTTTCTGAAAAAAAAACAAAAAAACAACAAGAATCCAGCATGAAAACTTGTAATTTGCTGACTGTTAGTATTGATACACTACCATTGTTAGGTTTTTTCCAAGTTTCGAGAAATTTTGATCTGGCAAATTGAATTTGTATTACCGTACTTATTTTCAGAGGACCTTGTTCTACAGCAAGGTAAGTTTTGGAACAAAAGCAATAAATTGGAAAAAATACTGTTAAATCATTATTATTTGTTAGGGGCTAATTTTCATATATTTCATGTTTGTATCTTTCCGCTGAAGTAACTCCCCACAAAAGATAATAGTTTCTGGATTTTATTCCTTAAAATGTAGAATCCATAAAGTTATATCCACTCAAAATTGCCATTTTGGTCAAAACAACAAAATTTTATGCCCACTAAATTAATTTCTTAACAGTATTTTCTTCAAGCATCAGCTGTAGGGTTTCCACCCCATACAGAAAACAAGTAAGAGATATATCATTCTTTATTCAAAAACTGAATTTCATTTAGTCTTTGAACTGTGTCGGAATATCATATGATTGTAGTTAAAATATATAAATAGTATCACCATAGTGAACACTATTTTGATTATTGTCAGTCCCCAAAGTGTACAGATGAAATTTTTATACCTGGAGTTTGAGCAGATAGAGGTGGTGGTCAAGAAACTGTATGAGTTGGAACAAAGATTATTGTACATCATGACTGTATAACATTAAACAGTGATTAA
This sequence comes from Mercenaria mercenaria, assembly GCF_021730395.1. Classification (NCBI taxonomy): domain Eukaryota; kingdom Metazoa; phylum Mollusca; class Bivalvia; order Venerida; family Veneridae; genus Mercenaria; species Mercenaria mercenaria. The sequence continues at coordinate 8,804 of NW_026462945.1, read as the reverse complement.
TTTAGAGGTTCCAGAGAATTTCTCAATGGGGTTCAAACCTCCAACCTCTGTACAAGAACAGTTTATGGCTAAAAAAAGCAGCGTTAAAACTTTGTACATTTATTTCTATTTACTGTGATGTAGTGAAAGACATGATACATTTGCTACAAGATGAAATAGAAAATCACCTCAATGACAAGAGACAAGGAGAGAGGTTGAGACAGGGTGTTCGTGTTGTCATTACAGGACAACCTAATGTTGGCAAGAGCAGTTTACTCAATGCGATATGTAAGTATTAAATCTTATATTCTTTTTTAACTTTACTATTCAAAGGCTACATTGAGCTATTGCACTTACCAATTTGTCTGTGTTGGCATCCTGATTTGTTTAAGTTTTTATATGTGTTACCACTTATCGTAATGCATTGAAACTTCACACACTGATTCACTGTGATCATCTTACATACCCTCCCAGGCGCATAGCTAAAGACCTTATTCATAGTACGCAGGTGTGATGTAGGTAGGTACGGGGGTATCTTCTTCTTCTTCTCGTTCCCAACTACACTGTCAGACCAGTAGCCTCGATGAAACATGTGGTTTGCCGCAGATCCTCAATGCCTCCATACAGTTTCTGGTGCATTGAGGTATCTATCCGCCAAGTTGCAGCTCGCTCCTGGTCATGCATTTTACATCTCTGAAATATATGCTGCGTAGTCAGATCTTCCTCACCACATGGACAAGTTGGCGATGGTGCCAGTCTGTATTTCTTGTACATGTCAGCATTGAGCTTATTGTACCCTGAGCGAAGCCTGATCAGCATCACTTGTTCAGACCGATCAAGGAGATGAAAAGCATCTTCCTCTATCCTTGGTCTCGTTAGTGCCTTGATGATGGTGACTTTCTCCTTGTAACTCACAGGTTTTGTTGGTTGTTCTGACTGAGCTCCCAGCTTAGCCAGTTTGTCTGCCTCTTCATTGCCTGCAAGTCCAAAATGGGATATACTCAGGCTCTGTATTCTCCTGGCCAGCTGCAGAGCTTTATTGTTGATCAGAGCTTTAATGACAGACTGCATCTGTGAGAAAGACGACTGAGGAGCTTTCTTCTGCCAAGTCTTCCACCATTGAGATGGCCTTCATGAGTGCTTTAGTCCCTGCCTTGTAATTGCTGCAGTGTTTTCCTGTGGCTGCATGTAGTGTTTCTCTCTTGCCAGATGGGAATTGAATGAAAACTCCTGTTCCTCCATCTTTGACGGCGCATGTGGCAGATTCATCTGTATAGACATGAGTCCATGTTTCCGGAGGATAGTCTTCATTGATCATAGCAAGTGTGGGGCTCTTCCGAATACCTTCAACCTCTTGCTTCCCGCGGTCAAGACGAGGAACAACAAGTCTCGCAGTCACTGAGGACAGATCATTCGCTAGTGGGTTTATAATGCCTTCACTACCTAGGGGAGTCGTTGATATGTTCAGCTCAGTTTTGAACTCTCGATTGAGTTTCTTTGCCTCATGAACGAAGCTGCTACGTTTGAGCCGATGTTTGGTGTAGCCATCCAACTTGGCTTTTATGGGATGGTTTTAAAAAAGAGCGAACTTCTCTGCTTGAAGCAGGACCTTTGCATGTCTCCTGTCTTGTAACGGCTGTGTGCCTGTTAGCTTCTCCATGAAGGAGATTGGTGTAGACTTTGTAGCATCTGTCATGATCCGCAATGCTTGGTTTTGAACCTTGTCTAGAGCCTATTGGCTTTGAACCTTGTCTAGAGCTTCTTGGTAAGCCCGCCGTTACATGACTGAAATACTGTTGAAAAATGGCGTTAAACCCAAAACAAAGAAAGAGCCTGTGGGTTAGTTTTTGTAGTAGTGGACCAGGCAGCTGAGCTATACTCTAAATGGGGACTCACTGTTCCCTGATATACTGTCTTGAGTGTTTGCTCCCCACGTTGTTCCAGCAAAATTGCGCATCATGGCAAACTTCCTACGGGCCTTCCCTTCTGCTGGTATCTTCCCTCGGGAATTTTTTTAAATGAGAACAGCAAATTGTGCATTTTAAGGTATATTTGAAGTAAATACAGTGAACTTAAACCTTGATGTTTTTTTTATAAAAATGGCTGGCATGAAATTTCGCGCAAACGTGAAAAAGGATTGTTTCGCGCGGGCTTTAAGTCGCGCATTTTCAATTTTAGAAAAGAAAAATTGAAATTAAAAAATAATAATAGCGCGGTCTTAAATTCGCGCATCGGTCCTAGCGCGAAATACGCGAAAATTCATCCTACGCGAATAAAAATGATTTCACAGTATGTGAAAAAATATGCAGCAGGTCTGCATGTAGACTAACAAGACATTTTTATTGTAGATATGTTTCAGTACATACAATAGGATCGAGCCAATATACACTCTAAAAATAGCGCAAATCTCCTATCCCTTTTCTATGCAAAATGACCCATCATTTGAACAAAGTAAATGGTCTCATCTCTAAATATATCAGTTAAAAAAACACACAGACTTTTTGTCATAACCTCAAAATAAATCAACAAAGACATATCGAGGGGCAATATCGAAAATGTTCTAAGTGTTAATTTAGAATTTGTGCTTTTATGTTCACTTTCATGATAAGCCTGCAATAACCCTCATTGTTTTTATATCCCCACAAAACGAAGTTTGGAGGGGTATATAGGAGTGAGCTTGGCGGTCGGTCGGTCGGTCCGTTGGTTTTCATGGTTTCCGGATGATAACTCTTGAAAAGCCTGACCGATTTAAATAATTTTTGGTACACAGATGTAACATCAGAAAATACAGGTCAAGTTCGAATTTGGAATTAGTAGGTCAAAGGTCAAGGTCACAGTGAACCTGAACAGTAAAACGGTGTCCGGATGATAACTCATGAAAGGCTTGACCGATTTCAATAATTTTTGGTACAGGTGTAACATAATTGAATACAGGTCAAGTTCAACTTTGAGGCTAGTAGGTCAGAGGTCAAGGTCACAATAACACGAAACAGTTAAACGGTTTCCGGATGATAAGTTGAAAATGCTTTGGCCTAGGATCATGAAAATTGTTAGGGAGGTTGGTTATGACCAGCAGATGACCCCTAGTTATTTTGAGGTCAGTAGGTCAAAGGTCAAGTCACAGTGACCCGGAACATTTAAACTGTTTTCGGACAATAACTTCAGAACGCTTGGGACTAGGATCACGAAACTTAATAGGGAGGTTGGTCATGACCAGCAGATGATCTCTATTGATTTTGAGGTCAGTAGGTCAAAGGTCAAGTAAGTTCAGCTTTGACATTGGCTTAGTTCTGAGACAAGGCCATATTGTGGGGGTATAATTCGTCACTCCTGTGACAACTCTAGTTGCAGTAGTTCGGAAATTTCTATGCATTATTTAATGGTTTGATCAGATTTCTACAGACGTTCTTATGAAAACAATGCTAAAGACCGAACAAGATTTGCCCTCCACAGGTTCCATAACTCTATTGTGCTGTTTACAAAATTATGCCCCTTCTTTGAATTAGCTATTTTTAATAAGTCTTTATATGTAATCTGGTATCTCAGAACCCACTGAGGGGAATTGATTGGAGCTTCATACGCTTGATCACTATGATGAGCTGACATGCATTATACAGTTCTGTGACTCTTTTTGCATTTTGCAAAACTATGCCCCTTTTTTACTTTCATATTCATTCATTTAATAAGGGTGGGGTTGCACTTGGCTCTTAAAGGGGGCCACTAGAGTTAAGACAAGAAATGTCTTGAAATGACTTCTTCTCAAGAAACCACTTGGATCTTCATCCAACTTCCTTTGTAGTATTATCAAGGTCCTTTAACAAATGTATTCAATTTGAGACAATTTTCCCCTTTTGGCAGCTTCTCGAGTTAAAAATAGAAATACCTTTAACTAATTTCTTTTCATTAATTCCTACATGGGTCTTTATCAAACCTTGTCAGGAGCATCATTATAAAGTACTTTACCATGTTTATTTGATTGGGGACTTTTGAGCTTAAAATAAAACTAGAGATGTTTTTGAGAAAAGTGCATGTCTCCCACAACTGCCCCTATGAAAAATGTCTAGTTTCTCTAGATGGATTAGATGAGTGGACCTAATTAGATGGCTTGGACGAGTGGATCAGTAATTCAAGGGCCATAATTCAGAAGTGCCTGGGCAGATTTTGCTAGTTATCAATTTTGGCTGAGATCTTTTGGTCAAACGCATTTTGTTCAAGTTTGGTGAAGATCTGATGAGAAATGTTCGACTTAAGAGTGCTTCGACTTAAAGAGTGCAGACAAGCTTTTTCCCACAACTGCCCCTAGGAAAAATGTCTAGGTCTCTAGATGGATTAGATGAGTGGACCCAATAAGATGGTTTGGATGAGTGGATTCAATCAGTAATTCAAGGGCCATAATTCAAAAGTGCCTGGGCGGATTTGGCTTGATAAAAACTCGGCCGAGGTTTTATGATCAAACAAATTTTGTTCAAGTTTGGTGATGATCAGATGAGAAATGTTCAACTTTGAGTGCGGACAAGCTTTGTGACAGACACACAGACTGGAATAAATCAGTATGTCTCGTGGTGTGGTGGGAGACATAATTACCTTTAAAGTATTTCTTCTCATGAACCGCTTGATGGATCTTCATCAAACTTGGTCTGTAACATTATTATATGGTCTTGCGTCAAATATGTTCAAATCGGGGCACTTGGGCTATTTAAGGGGCCACAAGAGTTAAAATAGAAATATTTTTAAATCATTTCTTCTGATGGTTGTGTGTTATAGTGACAGCAAAATGTAGAATTTACTTTCAACTAACTTTTTTTATAATGAAAAGCTTTAAAAAATTTCACCAGACCTAGTTAGAAGCAAAGTGGTTTTCTTCAGGAAAGTGGTTTTCTTCAGGTGAGCGACTTAGGCCCATTTGGTTCTCTTGTCTTTGTTTTGACTGCTCACAACACATGCAGTCATCAGCAAAAGTTTGTCTTTATAGGTACAAAGTTTGTTTTGGGTTTAACGCCGTTTTTCAACAGAATTTCAGTCATGTAACTGTGGGCAGTTAACCTAACCAGTGTTCCTGGATTCTGTACAAGTACAAACCTGTTCTCCGCAAGTAACTGCCAACCTCCCTGCATGAATCGGAGGTGGAGGACTAATAATTTAAAACACAATGTCGTTTATCAATTAGTCACGGAGAACATAGGTACAAAGTATGTCCCATCCAAGATATCTTTAAATTTTTGAAACAAGGGTATTGATTGTCCCAGCTATTTTCATTCATAAATTGGTCTATCTTGAGAAAACTAACATTTAGATAAAATATTGCTTTTTAGTCCAAAATTTGTATTTCAGATATTATTTACACTCGTGCAGGTGAGTGCTTGCTCTGGCTGTAATAGGTACTTTTTTGCACCGCTTTTCCCCGTAATTTGATATGTGAACATCATCAGAACAATCTGTATAAATCATCTTCCTTCAAATTAACACTGTGATTTGTAGCTGGTTATAATTATACATCTTTATACTTTGGCTGTTTTAAATTGATAAAATTTATCTAAGCTGTCATGTCCCATTCACCATGGCTTTTTCCCTGTAATTTCATAAGTGAACAGTCTGTCATTATCGTCATCACTCTCTTTATTAATCACCTCCCTCTAAGTCTTCTTCATGTTAAGACTGTGATCTGTGACTGGCTTTATGTGGTTTATCAGTGGATTTACCATGGTTCAGAGTTCAGATGCACAGGAATGAAATATCCAAGCATCTAAATTATGAATCATGGTAAACCAGATGATAAACCACAAGACAGCCTTGAATATTCTCATTTTAACATGTTCATTAAAACACGATGATAGAACATTTCTAACCACACTGCCATTTAAAGCAGATAAAACAACTCTGGTTTAAAGACCTCCAGTCTTACCTTTTAACCTTAAATTGAAAAAGCAAGAAAATCCTGACTATGAACAGTGACGTACGCCTGTCAAAATAGTTTATTTTGCGTGCTAAAGTGAGGCGCATGGCCGTTAACTGTTACCTATTGTAATCATGGGTTGCATACACGCAACAGAATTTGAATAGCTGTGGAGCCATAAAAATCTATGTGGCCAAATATTAGGTAAAAGCAAACCATTGCGAAAATTTACCAACCCTACAGTAAATAGTGAGGTCGGAGATCATTGCTCAACTAATGGACAAATGAATGAAAAATGAGGAACCATATTACCATTTTCTGTGCATTTATTTTATCTTTTACCTCTTTTATAAGTAACATAAGCTTTTTATCGCTACTTAAATATAATAATGAGTCATGCCCTGTTACATAATGAAGACGAGTAAATTATGGCATCTAATACCACTACACAAAGCATAATATATATAATACATACAAAAGGCAAACATAAAAATATCATTTACTGTGCCAGTAAAGAATTTCTCAGAAATGACAGATACAGAATATATTAGGTGAATGTATTTGGCGAATATATTTAATCCAGTACTCATTTCGATTTCAAATGAAATTCTCGCAGAATGAGATTTTTAAGTTCATGTTATTCAAGAGATGTTTTTTGGAATATTAACATTAAATTCCATTCCTTCCAGTAAAAAAATCATATAAAATACTACTAATATGCAGTTTTATTTTTGTATTTACCAGAAATCATATTTAGCCGATGTACCGTATTATACTAGAACCCTTTACATCATTAATGTATTCCTACACTGATTTCATTATAACTTTATCTTTTTTTTCCACTACACAATGATAAATGTCCGTTGAATTTCCAGTGTTGGGTTATTTCTAGTTAAATTTACAGATATAGCAACTAATAAATTTCTTGAGACTTTATTCTTGTGCATTCATTATGGTAACCTGATCATAAACCTTTATCAAAATATGACAAATTTTCAATAATTAATGTCATTGCTTTAAAATATTACAAAACTTCCTACATCTGATGCTCAATACAGTAACAGGAACCTTATCACTTCACAATCTTAAATCAATGGGCATACATGGAGAGTCAGTTTTTCCATTTTGTGTTACTATGACAATGCTAAGATTCTTGCAGCATTATGGCAAAATACACACTTTGGTCTTGTATAAACATTCTACACTTTCATAACCTTTTTTCCTAATATAATTCAGAGTAATTCCTTCTAAAATATTGTTTATGTTCTTCAGAATCATCTTGAAATTTCATGATTACATTTGAAAAATCTGAATATAAAACTTTACAAAGCTGTTTATTATACCACTGTTTAGAAAAAAAATGGTTCAAGTCATCTCTTACAGATATTGCGTCAATTTAGAGGTTTTGAAATCTATCTTCACACACTCTTTTATTTGAAAAATAGGGTCTTAAAAAGAGCATAAAATATAAATTTGTTCAACATTTTGAAGTGTTCTAAACATAAAACTGATCTGAAGTATTAAACAATATAGGTTTTGGCAAAATTTGGAGAACTTAAAATTATAGTGACTATCCTGGTATTATTTGGTCAATCGTGTTCGATTTTTCCTTGTTGTTTGCATAACACATAAAATACACAGATGTGACAATGCAAAGCTGCAAATATGACATATTTCTGTATCTACTTCTACATTTTATATATGCTACAACACAACTGTCTGTGACCCTCTGAGGACATTGATGTGCTTCCTCATTTACTGCCACTTATCAGAATCTGATAAAAGCTGAGACAAAACAAGTCATGTAAAAAAAAATTCACTTAATATAAGTTAAAAATGGGGACTAAATTTGTAGAAAATAATCTTATGTATAAATAACAAAATTATTAAAATTTTAGAGGTGACGTTAGATACACCTTAATGATACCGTACTTTGGGATATTTTGGCGCAGTCAAATTTTGGACAACTTGTACCAAAATAGGGTGGTTTTAAATTGGATTGCAAAATATTTGCAATTTAAAGCATTACTATTATATTTGGTCTTATTTCGGTAAATATAACTTTCACCTTCTCAGTATAACTTTATATGTCAAGTTAGGCCAATCATTGACCATGTCAAATATATCCCTCTATACGGTATTATGTATGCTTGAAAAAAGTACGTAAACTATATAAAAATGTACACGAGTATACACCTACTGCCAGCATATTAAAAATATATTATAGAAATTATTACATTTTTTATTAAATTATTACATTTTCATTAAATAAAATTTATTTAAAGAAAATTTTATTCCTGCATTTTTAAATATATCAAAAAAAATTATAATGAAAAAAAAAAGCACATTATGCAGAGAAAACATAAATTTATGATAATGAACGAACTATGATATAAGGCTTTTTCATGCAGTCTGCTCAGAACATGTCACACCAAAAAAGATACCTTACAATTTTTTTTTAACATTTCTATACAGAAAAGAAATCGCTTTCTAAATTTTCTTTATTAATGCCAACTTGGACCCATGTATAAGTGAACAAAAATATATCAAAATATAAGAAGAAAAAAAAACCTCCACCTTTTTTGGCTACAAAAACATCAATTTCAAGTGAAGTCATTTGAATTGTAAGATCCTTTTTGCATGTCACAGACAAATCATTAAACAGATGATTGATTTTTATAACTTATTCAAGCTTTTTATGGTTTGACACCATTACAAAACGTTTTTCATTACAATGATACAGAATAGCCCAGTAACAGTATTATATTGAAAGCTTCATCTATAAAACAGTTTTATTATACAGTCAAACCTGTCTTAAAGGCCTAGATTTTGGCAGTGGGCCAAGGGATTTTTGTCTTCACCAGCACAGTTGGGGGCTAATGACCATCACAGTATGGCTCCAATAAACAAGGGTCATCGTTTATTGGAGAGT
>NW_026462944.1:0-17033 GCF_021730395.1 Mercenaria mercenaria | reverse complement strand
GATCGTAGTTAAGAATGCTATATTTAATATAATTCTTAAACGAACATGGTAAACTGCATTTCTCTTTGGAACAATTGGAGGCTTAAACAATTCTTTCAATTTTACAGTAAATATGTTTAACGAGGATGATTCTAACTGAAGGTTCTAATTCATTCCATAACTGATGATGGTATACAGATTTTGAGAATATTTCTGTACGGCGTGCTGAAGTCACAAGGTTGTTATAACGAAAATTATTTGGCACTGTTTCGTTAACTTAAGGTGTGATACTTTAAGTTGACTAATAGTGTTATGAGATGTGACAGAATGTATATTTTGTACAGCGCATGCGCTACAAGAAGGCGACAAAGTGAAAAGGCGAGATTTTTTTAAAAAGCCTAAGACTTTTTTGTTTCCGGTTACATGTTCAAAAAAATAGGGTAAGTAGGTCGGAAATTTTTTTTTTTGATTTTTTTTTATTAAGGGAGACTTTTCGGAAATTATTTTTTGTGTCAAAAAATGAATACAAATATGGGGTTATGCCTTTAGAGCATCAGGAAGTTGATTTCTAACATCACTGATCATGTTTTAAGCATAAAAAGTGCAGTTTGGCAACTTTTTGTCAAAAAGTAGAAAAAAATTATTCTCCAAGACCATAAAAACATTTAGGGTCGGGCCAAAAATTTAGGGTAGGTCGGGATACCGGAAACAAACAATCATTTACGCCTAATTTATGTATATATCTTCCTATGTACCTTCTACAGATATGTACGGAATTCCGTTTTGGCCATCGCCTTTGAATGTATTGATCTGAAACGCGATACTCGATAGTACGATGATGAAAATGCGAAATCACGAAACTACGATAACGGAAACGCGACAACACGATGATGATAACGCGATACAACGATAACGAAAACGTGGTTTAACGATAGTACGATGATAATAATGAGATACACTATCGCGTTTTCACCATCGTACTGTCGCGTTTTCACCTTCGCACTATCGTATTATTGCGTTTTCGTTATCGTGATATCGTGATTTCGCAATTTCATGTCGTACTATCGCATTATCACCATCGTACTGAAGCGTTATCATTTTCGTACTGTCACGTTATCACCATCAAACTGTCGCGTCATCACCATCGTACTGTCACAGCAGTCTGAGTCTGTTCAACATCCCACACGTTTTGTCTCCTTAAATTCATTTGCTGTAAATGTCTTTTAAATTGACGAAAACCGAAAAAGTATGCAAAATGAATGGTTAATTATGTTCTGCTTCTGACTAACTAGCACCTGTAGCTATAAGAGGATCATCAATAAAAATCATGATTTTCACACATGAGCACCCGGCCGCGTTCGAATCTGCATATCGCCCTATCGCTAGAGCAGGAGCTGTAGTTCTAAAAGCATAACTTCTAATCTTCAAATTTTTAGCATGCACGTACGCACCGGAAGGCGATGGTGCGATAATGATAACGCGCCAGTACGATGGTGATAACGCGACAGTACGATGATGATAATGCGACAGTACAATGATGATAATGCGACAGTACGATGGCGATAACGCGACAGTAAGATGGTGATAACGCGATAGTACGATAATGATATTGCGAAGTCACGGTACTACGATAACGAAAACGCGATAATACGGTAGTACGATGGTGAAAACGCGACAGTTCGATGGTGAAAACCCAATAGTATATCACATTATCATCATCCTACTATCATTTTATCGCGGTTTCGTTATCGTAGTATCGTGTTATCATCATCGCATTGTCGCGTTTTCGTTATCGTAGTTTCGTGATTTTGCGTTTTCATCATCGTACTATCGAGTATCGCGTTTCAGATCAACACATTCAAAGGCGATGGCCCTAACGGAATTCCGTAGATATGAATGTAAATCATATAAACTTTTCGGTGTTATCTCAAGATTGAACCTTATTGATAAAGTTACACAAACATGCAGAGTAAGTACCACTTATCTTTTTCTATCAGCATAGACAAATAGAACACATTTGTATAAACATTAAATACGCATTTATCATTATTTTTTTATTCGTACATGTGTCTCCTTGCGTGTGCACTGCCTGACAGGTTTATACATGCTTACATATTTAGGCTTGTCTTGCGTAAACTGAGATACGACATTAGAATGTTTGTTTTTTAAAAGTACATTTCGTGAGCCTAGCACAAAACGGTTGTAACTGGCATTTTTTAAAAAGAAAAAAAAAGCAACACTTTTTTTTGTTTACATTTTTTTTTTCAACCTATTTTGCATGCCTACATAATCCTGTATAATATTAGGTTTTAACGTGTTAATTAATTTTTTTTTTTGCCAAAAGGTTGTATCTGCAAGTGCTGTTTTGTTTTTGAGCAAAAGTAACTGACAGTTACAACCGTTTTAAACAAACAATAATTGGAAGTAACTGTTTTATATTGATGAAAACAAACAGTAAAAAAGGAAGTTACTACTTTATATTGATGACATCATCAGTGACATCTTGTGTTTTGTTTGTGTGATGGGTGTTTGTGTTTGGAGTGGGGTACAATTAATGCAATATGTAATATTTATCTATTTTATTTTGTTGAGTTTAACGTCGCTCCGACACAATTATAGGTCATGTGTCGACTTTCCAGCTTTAATGGTGGAGGAAGACCTCAGGTGCCCATCCGTGCATTATTTCATCACGAGCGGGCACCTGAGTAGAACCATCGACCTTCCGTAAGCCAGCTGAATGGCTTCCTCACATGGAGAATTCAACGCCCCGAAAATACCTTTGAATGTCCATTCTTTCTTTTTTCCGGCTCGCTACGCTTGCCAACTTGCATGTACATTAAAACAGTTAGCTATTGTAAAATACAGGGGTACAAGAGGGGTAGATATAGAGGTAAGTCAGTATGGGATGTCAATGAAGGAGCCCATTTGAATAATTTACAAGTACTGCCTGAAGCAATCACAATTATAATTCTACAAAGAAAAGAAATGTTTACAAACATTTCAAACTGTATGGATGGCCAAAATCTTGAAATTCTGCAGCATAATATCAAAATTAAATCTGAATCCACTTTAAAAGGAAGAGGTGAGAAGAAACATTGTGCATGTAATTTCAATCCAAGATCTGTCAAAAATAAGACAATTTCTCTGAGTCATTACATAGTTTCAAATAACTTTGATTTGACAGCGCCCACTTAGACTTGACTAGGAACTACCCTGGATAGAACTTGCATTAGCAAACTTGTATTAAATGGTTATTCAGTTACAAATATTGCACGGTGCAGCTGTGGCTCTCATACATAAATCTGCATTTACTCTTTGTGTTATTGCATCTAGTCTTGACAAAGATTTCAAAATAATGAATACATAAATTGTAATTTTGAGTATCAATGGATTTTCTGCACGAGTGACAGTGATATATATACTAGTACCACCAACAACAAAACACAACGGCTTACAAACTAGTATGTTTCTATAGGAAAAATGGCCTGCTTTCCTGGGCAGATATGTTTAGTAACAGTTGATAAAGACATCATCATTGTAGGGCACACGAATTTCCAACTCGATATTCTATGTCCGCGGCCATACATTAGATGTTGTTAAAACCAGGGAGAGCAGCAGAATAATATCAGGTGTTAAGGTCATTGATCCAGGTTTTTGTGACAATATTGGTAATACAATGTATGTCACAAGACCATTATGCAATTCATTTCAATGCCTGTACCACAAAACAAGCTCCGGTGTGGAAGACGGTTTCTTTCTATGAAATTATGCTCTATTAGCGTATGTTCTTTCAAATAAAGCATCTCAGCGTACCTTGTATTAAATACATTTTTAAGAAGGTGCAGACACAGATCAGCCAGTGAGTGCATATTCAAATGTCTTATCCTTACTGACAGATAAACATGTTCCCCTACGCGTAAAAACTCGTCCTTCGACCTAGCTGACCTTGGTTTACAGACGAACTTTATGGGCTAAACACTTAAAACACAAGCTTGAGCAGAAATGGCATCAATATAAAGTAACAATCGACCATCAACTTTATAGGAACACATGTGCTACTGTAAATACATTCCTAATTCAGACTCGAACCGACAACCTCTCTGAAAAGGTTAAAGTCATGTGGCACTGACCACAAAGGATAAGCCAAGATAACCAAAAGATAGGAGACAGTCAAGATGCTGCCTGTGCCTCCAACGCATCCTAAGAGGAACTTGCGCAGGAGGTTTTTGACTTTTTCATCGATAAAACTGAAAGCATTAGGAATGATTATTATGCATAGCCTGGCTGATTATGAATAAGCTGACTTTACTTGTTCAGAACATTAGAAGTTAGGAAAATGTCGTTGATAACAAACATCATAAATACATCAATAGAATTAGGTTATGTGCCAAATGGGTTTAAGAGTGTGAGGATAAGACCTCTACTTAAAAAAACCAGGTCTTGAACCATATATTTTAAAAAACTACAAGCCTGTGTCTAAACTCCCTTTCATTAAAAACAACTTAGAAAAGGTAGTAGATGCGTGTCTTCAGCGGCACTTGAGTGAACATAATGTACACGAGGAACTGCAGTCTGCGTACATAAAATTTCATATAAAACTGAATCGGATTTTATAAAGGTACAGAATGACATCTTCACATCCCTCGACCAAACTTCTAAACAGTCCTCATGTGACTTTATCTGGCTGTAACTTCAAAAACGATTGACCACCAAACACTCTAACACAGACTCGAAAATCAGACAAAGTACGATGCTATCATCATCATCATCTAAAAGACCACTATCAAACTGTGCGTGTCGATGGTGAGTTGTCGACGCCTTTGTGTGCCCCAGGGATCAGTACCTTTTCGGATATACGCCAAATCGCACGAAATAACTACTCGATTGAAATATTTTCTAGGGGAGGGCCACATGCCACCACCTGCGGCAGAGGATACCCCCTCCTACATCTACCCCCACACATCGTTTCACACATTGTACTCGCACCTCTCCTAAAATTTTTGGTTATGCCTACGAAATGCAGCCAGGATTTTTAAAGCTTCCGACGTTTATTTTGAAATGTAATTTTGCAGATAAAGCTTTTCAACAGTTTTTTAGATGATCTTCTTGCATATTTTTGTATTCAAATATTGTTTAAAAACAAACCATTGCATTTATAAGTCCGAGACATTTAATTTAACACTGTTGATTTAATATCGTTTGTATCAAGCGGACCCTTCCATACTTATAAATTTAATAAGTCCATTTGACATCTAAGGGATATCTTGTTATGTTTGTTATGTTACAAGAAAGCCCGTTGAGGTGTATCAGTAGGTATTGCTTTAGTTCTTGGTATTATCATGTTTGAATACGATTTCTCCTTTTAAAACAGATGATGAGGAACGCCTTATTTCTTAGAACTAAAAACTTCTGGGACACGACACCCCTTACCTTTTTTTCTTGTAGCACGTTTATATGAGTGTTCAATTTTGCGCACGGTTTATCTTTTTTTGCAGGAAGATGATACCAAGAGAAACAGCTGAAAGTATAGTGAAGAATTAAACAACAACATTTTACTGGATGACAGTGGATGTATACACACGGACATTATCTAGTTAATTGTTTTAAGTTCTGTCAATATTTATCTCAGTACCAATCGTGATTTTCATATTTGGGCGTTGTAACTATTCTATTTTTAAAACAGGATAGAAACCGAGGAAAATGGCGTCAAAAGAAATCACGCGTTTCGAGACTTACATACGAGGTACTGAAAAGTTGGATGTTTTTACTATCAATCCACATTCATTCACAGCTGTTATTCACTATCTTCAAACGGTATTCCGTACTCGTTCGATAACTCATATTTTGGATTCTTTGGTAAAACAGAAACAATTTCGCCTCGCGGAGCTTCTAACAATTTTATATTCTGGACACATACATGTTATTACTGGAGGATGCAATAAAGATTTGAAAAGGATTGGAAAATTGTGGCTATCCGTAAAAACGTTTGTGGACTCTAAAAAGGACGCATCATTCAGTCCTTGTTACGAGATCATGTCTGATGCACTTCGAATGGAAATGGTGAAGGCAGACGGGAAACAAGAGGCTGTAGATAGGTTTGCAATATGCACTTGGTTCCAGGTCCAGCAATACGAAAAGGACCAATGTGAAAAAAGGAAATCGATCCTCAAAAACATGGTTGCTGTAATACCGGATGGTCTTGACAGAACTGTGGCTGAAATAGTGTATTATAGTAAAATGGCAACGACTGCGGAATTTGAAAATGACATAGAAAGTGCTAAAGACTTTGCAAGCAAAGCAAAGAACTTAAGTGAAACATGCGAGGATAAAACAGCAAAAATCCTTGCACATTATAGTTACTTCTTTCTTCATCGGAGGTTATATTTACGAGACAAAAGCGAAACTAACCGACAAATGGTTCTGGAACAATGTGACATTGGATGCGACATGTTCCCAGTTCCCGACGAAGACGGTGACTTTGAAATGTACTGCGCATTGTTATTCCTACTCTACAAAGCAGGCGACTACTTGCATATCACATATGAGTTTGAAGTTCTTGATTCTGATACAATGAGCCCTTCAAATATAGTGGCGGCTGAGGAGGTTTTGAGAAGTGCAGATAGGTATATACCTATATCTACTCCAAGGAAACAGCTGACGTTCAAATTTTGCATGGGAAGGCTATATCATTTACAATCGGAGTTTGAAATGGCTAGTACATACTTGAACGAAACGAAAGAACTGATGATAGATGGTGTTTTAAACAAGAAGGAACAGAGGAACGTTTACAGATATTGTGAAAAATTTGACGAAGAACACAGGTACGTTTATAACTTCAGTATGTTATTTCTAAATTGATACGTGTATAATGTTCCTCCTAATCATCTAGAATTGTCCCCGATGTAAATAACTATTTTATTGAATAATGAAAGCGTAATCGAAAAGATAATTATTCAAGCGGATAAAATGTATGTTTGTCTAAAAATTCAACGCAAATTGGATATTACTAATACAGAAAAATCTTTATTTTGTCTCTGATAGTTTGCTCTTTGTATGCATTTGAAGAGAACATGTTACGACAGACATCCAATTATGCTGTGTATGCACCGTTTTTACCAAAGAATATTCTTACAGATTTTATTTGATATATCTTTTGTCAGTTTTATGTAAAGAAAGAGCACTTAAATCCTGGCAAAAATTCAAAAGAACATATACGGTTTGTCTATCAATGAAACAAATGCTTATAACTCTCTAACCCCAATGTCAAATCTAAATTGTCAATCTGCTTTTCGTATCGATCCTAATAATGTTATTATATTATGAACTTATAAAAACCATGTATACTATAGCTATAAAGAAAATTGTAAAACTGTTAAAATAATTTGCACAATGCTTCCATTACTCTAGGCTTCTCCACTTTAAAATCTAATTATTTTGTGAACTATATAAATTTTGTCTAATATTTGTCAATTACAAATCCAAAGATACGTATACTGCATGTATAATTTAAATATCATTATATTTTTAGATGTTATGGACAAACGTTTAAACGTTATAAATACCCCGTACAAACGAAAAATTGCGGCTATAATAAACGGGGTTATCTATTTGGCCTAAAAACATACGAAAAACCCACTACTTTAAGCGGTTTATGAAGTTACGTCTTGTCATTAGATAATTTGTCTGATTGATTTTATGGCAATACATGATTCAGAAGAAATTATTATTTTCGCAGACAGCAGTTCTATTAATTTCAGGAGGCATTGACCCAATATTTTTGAGGACTTTTTCTATAATTACCTATTTTCTGTTATTAATTTTACAATTTTACTACAAACATAAATAGGCTCAAATCTTGATACGATAGTCACCAAGTACGAGTTGAGTTTTCATGAGTTTTTCTGCCTTTGCAACCAGTGCAGATCATTATCAGCCGACACATACGTGCAGTTTGATCATGTTCTGCACTATTCCCTATTCAGTTAATATCTTTTTTGTTAGCACCCCTTTTAACAGTTAATGGTACTGTCCAAATTGAAAAATAGACAAGTTCATTGAAGAAATTTATCAGGGTAAGGATTAAAAATATGGCCATCAAACTTGAATTATACTTTTATAGCCATTGTTGAAAATGAGTAAAATGAAAAAAAAAAAAAAAAAAAAAAAAAAAAAATAAAATAAAAAAAAAAAAACTAGAATAAAGTTATTTTCTAACCTGGCATACATTATTTATGCTTGTAAAATCATGAGAACTGAACGTCGGCATCCTCGAAGTATGAAACAATGCATACCTTTTTCAGTATGTATGTCAATGAAATGTGAGAAACATCAATAAGATAACAAGAGGGCCAAGATGGCCCTAGGTCGCTCACCCGGGAAACACGGTGTTAACATGTCTGACCTAGTAATTTCACGGAAACAAATATTATGGCCAATTTTCATTAGGATAGGGCCAAAAATTTGGTTTCTTGAGTTTAAACAAGTATTTTCTTTGATATGACATATTGACCTACTTTTTGAACCCAGATGACCCATATTCGAACTCGACCTAGTTTTCATCAAAGCAATTATACTAACCAAATTTTATGAATATCAATTGAAAAATACAGCCTCTATCGCATACACAAGGATTTCCTTTGATTTGACCTAGTGACCTAGTTTTTGACCCCAGATAACCCATTTCAAATTTGTTCTATATTATATCAAGGTTATCATTCTGACAAAATTTCATGAAGATCAGTTGAAAAATACAGCCTCTATCGCATACACAATGGTTTTCTTTGATTTGGCCTAGTGACCTAGTTTTTGACCCGAGATGACCAGTTTTCGAACTTGGCCTAGATTTCATCATTCTAACCAAATTTCATGAAGTTCAGTTGAAAAATACAGCCTCTATTGCATACACAATCTAAATGTTGACAGACGACAGACAGACGATGGACGACAGCTATGGACGCCGGACATCGAGCGATCACAATAACTGACCAAAGGATTGCTCAGGTGAGATAAAGTTGAAAAAAAGATATTTTAAGTTTTTTCGTCCGCTTTTAAACCAATACATACATTTAAATTTCAGATGGAAAAGTTGCTTAGGTCAAGACAACGAAACAGCAAAAGAAACTGCTGAGGCATTGATAGTAAAACAGCATTACTGCCTGCACCAAAATATGTTGCATAGAATTTTGGAGAAGTTTGGAAGGAAGAACGAAGTTACGTTAAGATTGTGTGAAGATGTATGCAATTACATAAAGGGCAAAAATGACAAAATAGTCCACGTTTTCCCATCATATACAATACATTTCGACAGAGAAGTAGTCTTTGTGATCTTTGTGAAAGATTTCTTGTCTAAAAAGGAAGAGGACGAGATAGGATACACTATAAAACAACGTTTGGTCGACCAGTTCAGTTCAGAAGGAAAAGACGTTATGTCCAGTGAAACAACTTCAGACGATGCTTTAACATTAGACGAAACGAAAAGGTTGAAAGATTGTATAAATATGCATGCGACAGACCTTATGCATCGTCACAATTATCTTTCGATTATTACAGCAAGCCCTGTACGTTCGAAGAGTTATGGAACACGCGAATTTAAGATTCAGAAAGAGCCATGCATTGTTCTATACGTTCATACAAAAGGTTATATTCCTCTTGATGAAGATCCATTCGAACGAAGATATGACGGTGTACCTATGGATGTTAGGGAGGGTATATTTGTAACATACCCACAGCAAACGAATATCATGAGCAGTTAAGAATGGGCTGTGATATTGCTGGGGCTCCAAACAACAAAGGTATAAAGAAGAGAGGAACCCTTGGCGGATTCATTGAGCATCCACAATATGGTATATGTGGACTTTCGTGTGCGCATGTCTTATTAAATTTTGAATATTTTGAAAAGTTAAAAACGAATGGCGGAAGGATGCACTGGCCAGACTTTCATCCATGTGAAGCAGTATACCAACCAGGCGACTCCGACCATCAGATTGGACGGCTGGTGCAAGCCGTGTGCCTGGAAGGTGGCAAAGATGATATCGGAGTAGAAGTTGCACTGTTTCAGATAGAACAGCGTCCTCCAGTTGAGGGGGAATTTCCTTCGACGCTAAATGGAGGTAATGCATTTTTGTAGTAGGATACAAATGTTTATAGGTTGTTATATTCTTTATTTATTCTCTGATAACCATGTGGGTTTTTTTTTGATAATAACAACATAATATTTTGTTTTCTTACAGCTGATGGGGAAGACTTGCGGTTTAATTCTGGGAAAACATATGGGTTGTCCCGATTAAACAAATGGCCCGTCGTCAAATTTGGAAGAAGTACAGATAAGACTAGCGGAGTGTTTGTTTCGAATCAGCCGTTAGTTTCTGTAAAAACTATAAAAAACAAATGGGATGACCGTGAATGTAGCATTACTCTTCATAATCAGTTGGAGATACAGTCAGTACTGTCGAATACACAATTTGCAGACACCGGGGACTCTGGATCTCTTGTCTTTATGAAAGATGAGACTGGTGAATATGTATGTGTCGGTATGGTTGAAGGCGGGACTCCATATGGAACAACAATTGTTACACCTATAACTCCAATTCTAGATCAATTCAAAGTATTTAGATTAAAAAGTTTTCAGGAAAAAATATTTGAAAGATATGTAAAGAACACCTTACAGGTTATTTTAGATAAATTAAGTTGAATTATGCCAGGGAAAAATATTTAATTAATTAGGACAACTAATTTGACCAGACAAGCAATGCATTTAATGGTTTCTACACAAGTTTACGTTTATTAAAAAAATATTTAAAAAGCCTTCTATGTACAATGAAACATATAACTTAATAATGATCCTGAAAATTTTAGCCCGCATGCCTTTGTGACCCAAATGGCAATAAGGCGCACCCCATCTGGTTGATGAACATTTTGTTATATTTTCATTCGCTATGTATTTTGTATAAAAAACCGTGATTTGTCGTTGATTCAAATCAATGTATGGAGTTCAAATGCGATGGAATTTTATCACGATGATGCAACACCTACAAACAATAATTTATTTGTTTATGTTAGATTCTAATTTATTTAAGGTCTATTGTGATCAAAGCTTCAAGCGTAATTGTACCATTCTCGAGTCCACTTAATGAGTATTTTATTCAAATGTAAATAACTGTTTGGGATTGTAACACGTTATCAAGGATTGTTACGTGCATCCTTGACGGCATACACAAATATTTGCCTGATTTGTTTGGTTTCTTTTCCAGCGCGCCGCTGTAACATTTTGACGCTCTGACCTAATCATTGTGACTTATAAAAATGAATTTTTGCATTTCTGTCTTCTTTGTTTAATAAGAAAACAAATCGTGTCGGGTAATAATTTGTGTAAACAACTTTGATGCAATAATATCATAGACAACTCTTTCCGCGAGACTACACTTGAAATGTGACGTAATTAACTAATTAACAAAATTGCGTCGTGCGACCAATGTACATTGAAGTAGTCCAAAAATTTGGTTCTATATTGCTGCTAAATTATGGAATAACGAATCATATGAAGATGTGGCAGTTGTGTGTGTTTTGGTTTAGATTTATGCTGATTGTATTGTGAAAAAAATCTCGACCATTATACTTGGAAGTTTCAAGAATTTAGTTTTAATGTCTGCATGCACGTAATTGCACAAAAGCAGTTACAATGGTGTTGTTTTTTTTCAAGACAGATAAGTTCTCTTTACTGTATCAATATTTTTGTATTTTTAGGTAAAAAGACTACACGTACGTTGTATGAAATATCTGCCTAAAACGGCAATCAAAATGATAGACAGAATATTCAGTTAAAGATCTAGCTAAAACTCATTCTTCTGAAGGTAAATATAAAAACTTAGATGACACGACTATGTAATTTTCATTGAATTTAAGGATATTCTAATTTAGAATTAAAACCAGGAACTGTTTTTTTTAATCGAAAGGCGAATTACAAGTTAACGTATGCGCAGATTTTCGGCTGTTCTAACCAGAGGCTGTAACATCGATAGTCTGACATTTTTATAATTTGTGATGTTCATTGTTAACAAAACAGAAGAAAATATAACGTAAAATAAAAAATGTAATTACATATAATAATTAACAACATAATATGATCGGCAAATTTACCATGAATCGCATTAAAATGGTGGGTGATAATAATTACCTCTAAAATTTCATAATCTTTTACATAGATTTGAGTGAATTGCCGAAAATCTAATTTAAAAGGATAATTTCCACAATAATTATAAATTTCTGTTAGTCTAAACAATAAAAAATGTTAGAATTCGTTTGTATTTAGGATATCTTAGTTATCATAAAACAACATTTCCCTGTTCATTTTGCAACAGAATTGTACAAAGAGAGAAAGAAATATCCATCACGAAACATTATTTCAGATATCGTTTAAATATAAAGTACATGCTTTGTTAACGAGTTACAATGTACCATTATAAGATTCTTTCACAAGTTATAGGTGCAGATGGAAATTTCCGGCCTCGAGGGTAACTGTTTAGGCGGTAACGAGGTTCCTACCGAGTTACCGCCTAAACAGTTACCCGAGAGCCGGATATTCCCATCTGCACCTATAACCAGTGACAGAATCTTTTTCTTGCATACCGATATCAAGATATAATAATAAAAATAAAATCAGTCGAACGGCTTTCTTTTTAGAACTATTTCTTATAGCAGCGTATTTAAACCGTTTGAAAGCGCGGGAAATCAACGTCCGTTAACAGGAAAGACGTCAAGACATTTCAAAGACAAATAACAATGTTTAGTTCCGGTTTTGTTTTATCAGTTCCAGCGTAACGTTATGGATTTTATAAATAACGTGTTTTGAATCGAGAAATATACTATCAGGAACAAAGAGGAACTGTCAAGGTATTGGACTTTTATTCCGTTTTTCGAAATAAAATATAAATTACTACATAAATCTTCTACATATATCTAGTTCGTAATACGTCATTTAAAGCACGAGAGTCATCTTACACCCCGGGGTGTAATCATGTAACATGTCAAATATGTAGTAATGTTATTTCAAGTGCCTAACTGTATACTCTTGTGTCACTTTGTGATTTGAGCTTAAGAAAGGTAATTTCATTGTTGTTGTTGTTGTTGTTGCAAGCACGATATAAGCATGTGTATACAGATTTTTGTGCTTGGTTAAAATAGTAAATACTTAATAAATGTATAATCAAACATAGTGTGAATTTGTTCTACCTCTTCTGAGGGATTTTAACAAGTAACTGTTATTATATGACAGTTAATGACATACACAGTTAAATTTTATATTTCTTCAAGTAAAATACATTTGATGAGGAATTTTTAAAATTAAAAATTAAGATATAAATTAATGATAGAATATTTTATTAAGACTCAAATAGTATATATATTGATTGGTGCTGTTGGGTTACGGAAGTTTTCATAGCCTTCCGGGGTTGTAGTTTTAATTTTCATTTTGTGGTATACATATAATCATATTTCTTATTAGTTTGTTAAATACTTCTTAAAAAGTGTAAAATGTACAATAAGGAAGTGGTAGCGCGGAAATTATATCCTTCTGTTTGATGGTGAATATTATTGAAGTTTTGAATGAACGACATGCAATGAATAGCATAATAAAATACTGGTGAAATCGGAATCTCTCTGTTGTTAACGACATTTCTGGTTCAACATTTTTTTCCTCAAATTAATTCCAAGAAAATAATTTTGATAATACAGGTTTGCTACTAATATACCATACAATGACAGGTGGATACTTTAAGACCCTCTATGCGATATAATATTTTCAAAACTTTATGGGCTAATCCCTTTTCAATAAGTATTACCCAATAAAACAACGTTGGGAGTTATTACGAAATGTAACTGGAAAGTCCCATATAAATCTAGATATTTCACCATGGGATGGTAGTGTAGCTGCATAAAAGTACATTTCAGTCAATCAGTAGTTTCAAGTTATGCGTACTGCAGTCATTCTTTACCTATAGCTTGATTTCTAATAAAACATGTATATTTATCTGTATTATAGTGACGGATCTTTTGAGTAATGTTAATTATTATGGGATATATTAGTATCTAAATTGAATACAAGCACATGCTAGGTTATTAATGTGACTTATATGATGTGTCAATAGTTTCGTTATATAACAAATTCCTTCCTTCCTAATGCTAATAATAAAATATCAAAATAATACATATTAAAAAGGATTACACTTCAACAACCTGTATTAAGAACTAACAATGTAGACAAAACTGTGCGTGAAATACACGGAAGCATTGTGCATAGCCTGGCTCCCTAGCTGCATGGTTATTTTCTTTATAAAAACTGCAAACGTTTTGTAAGTAAATTTTAAGCCTCTAAAATAGCACATTTTAAACTTATGGCTAAACCATACATGTGTTCGTATCAAGAGGGAATACAAAATGTCATTGAAGAAAGAACCTGTTGGAGTTACTTCCACTGTTAATGAAGAAAACTAATATATGAGAAACATAGGGATGGGAGCCAGGCTACATTGTGCACTGTGAGCATTGAATATAGCAACCGCAAACAGAGTCATACATCACAAAGCAAGCCACCCCTCAAAGTAACCAGATAGTGGGACGATATACACAGATATTTGAGATAAATGACGAACATCAACAAGATAATTTTTATCATAACGAGAATAATATGATAGAATGATGTGTAAACAATACCATTATACAGGACAACAGAAAAACAAGACAAAAAACCCCACTTATATCAAGACTCGTAAATTGCACTTATAACAAGTTATTATATACGTTACTATAAATAGTAACAAAAAAGCCGTTAAAAACGGTCATTACGGCCTCTGTTGACGAATCCATAATGGCGCAGTGCGCCGCACGCGCCATAACAATTATGGCCCCGGGTAACCGGAACGTCTGCGTGCTCTGGCGTCGACGTCATTCAGCAACGCCAAAATGGCCGGCGAGCGAGTCGGATCGGTTATTGAATTTAGATGGACTTATATAAGATATAAATAATGAATTGGACACATATCAGTTTGTTGAAAGCATGAAAAATGATAATACAAAATCGAAAACAAAATCGGACCTTAAAAAAGTGGAGGGATTTCTAAGAAGTGTCGGAGAGGAGCGGCAGAATCAAATAAACTTACACCACCCGTGAATTGTGAGAAATTGATATATATACAACTTGACTGCATTATCGAATCACTTTTAGAGAACTGCTAATTTATTAAGTAACACATTGTCACGTTTCAGGAACTATGAATCTATATGCGTTTTATCGCAATTTTCAAAATAAATAATTTTGGAAAAAGTATATGCCATGATATGATGGAAATTAAGCGTGGTATATCATCCTTAGACATCCTGGGAATATAAAGAATTTGGAAGTCTCTGGTATATAATAAAAAGGTCAATAAACGGCTCCGGTGTGCCTTCTGGCCATAATGGCACACCTTGTATCATAATGGCCCGAGGGCTAAAGCTAGGTGTGTCATTATGGCCAGAAGGCACACCGGAGTCGTATATTAACCTCTTATTATAGCATAACTTGTCTCATGGAGATCCATTGAAAGTGATATTCACCGTAAAAAGTGATAATCACCATAGAAAATGATATTCACAAATAGAACTTGATATTCACCATAGAAAGTGATATTCCCCATAGAAAGTGATATTCACAATAGAAAGTGATATTCACCATAGAGTGATATTCTCCATAGAAAGTGATATTCACAATAGAAAGTGATATTCTCCATAGAAAGTGATATTCTCCATAGAAAGTGATATTCTCCATAGAAAGTGGTATTCTCCAAAGAAAGTGATATTCACAACAGAAAGTGATATTCTCCATAGAAAGTGATATTCACCATAGAAAGTAATATTCACCGTAGAAAGTGATATTCTTGTAAACAAGCTTGAACGAGCTACCTTTTCTCAAAACAAAATCATGTACTATACGAAATAATGATATGTTAAACACCAAACACCAGTCAATTATATCTGGTTTCTATACAGGCGTACTCCAGTCGACAGTCTTGTTACATGTCGACGGAATTGTGTATTGAGGTTTGACATTTTTCCCTTATAAAATCTATGTTACAAGTACATTGCTCTTTTATATGAGTATTCGTAAACTAAATCACTGTTTGATAATATAGGCCTCCGTAAATATGATCTTGATCAGGTCCATTAACTTGGATATTAACCTGATCATCATACAAAAAGTGTCTGCAATTCTACAAGATAGCAGACAAATAGATACGGTAAAAACGTACCAGCATTATATAGGACGAAAGAAACAAAAAGGAGAAAATTTCAAATAAACTTAGGTAGCAGGGTACACTTCGAATTTTGGCCCCCGTCAATATTTGTTATAATTAGAACTATGGATGTCTGTAAATTAAGGTAAGAGATAATGATTGTTAATTCTTTAGAAAATTTAAACAGCCGATATATGTAAAATTCTGATGTCAGTTGTAAAACTTCTGTATGAGTCGATGAGCCCCTCGGCGCGGGAAATTTAAGTCATGCAAGGGTTCCGTGCTTGTTGATTGATACTCAGGAACATTTTTGCTATTTTGTGAAAAACGAGATGGATGGGCCCCCATTCCGTTTATATCCTGTAGTTCAGTAGGGACTATTAAATTGAGAAATGCAATAAAGTTTGGCATTGTTTCTGCAGCGGGATCATTGCAAGCTGTTCAAAACAGTGCAAAATTGATGATTTTGGCTTGCTGGATGGTGTACAACTTTCGTTTTGATAACTTTCTGTATTCTTGTATGAGAGTCCTGAACTTGTCATTAATTTAAAGCACAAAACATGCACGCAATTTATTATAAAATGGCCACCCTGATTCTGCTCATTAGGGAAGTGCAATATTGCGACTCGCTACATGTAAGCCTGTCCGTGCCCAAAATTTTCGAATCTAAGTGTACCCTGCTACCTTATAGCTTCCTACTCAATCCTGTATGTCTTTTTAGTATAACGACATGTTGTAAATGGATTGTGATCAAAAACGTATTGTTTAAACCAAAGAAAAGCAGTACGG
>NW_026462943.1:0-64027 GCF_021730395.1 Mercenaria mercenaria | reverse complement strand
GATCTATTTTAAATTAACCAGGGGACGCCTTTGAAAACTCCAGTAACTGATTGTGCGTTTATATACTTTATACCATAAGTGTAAGTACTCAGTTCTGCTGATCGTTATCTCCTTGGGCACACAAGGGCAAGAGAAGGAATCGAGGGTGATCAAATTGTCAAAATTAGATTGTGTTATATAAGCACATGGGAAATTTGTATCATTTTTTTTTCGTTTTTAATAATGCATTTATTTTTAGTTATAGATCCATATGTTATGTTAACCTGCTATTTGGGGAAGGGGTCTTCGCTAATGTTAGAAAAACTTTAGGCCAGACCCTTTTGTCCTGATTTCAGAATTATATGTTCCTTAACTATGCTTTTCAAACATATAATATTGTTTATAAATAACAAAAGTGATAATTCTATTACGCAAACCATGTATTGATCCTTTGTAATGAAATATTTTCAAACTTATCTGATTTATGGAGCTAAAATTACACTCAGTTTAATGGATACCCGTGTACCATTAGATCAAATGTTCAGATTAAGAAGTTGCTGCACTTTGGTCATGCTTGTCAAAAGAAAAAAAAAAAACTCTGTACAGGAATTGCAATCACTCTAAGATAATTTAATTTCGGGTGTTCGGATGCAGGTATACGAACTTTGTATAGGCATTACGTTTTGTAACACCCTACTAATAGCCACTACCTGGATGCAATACCATTAATGACATGGTTTAAACACCTGTTAAAATACCCATTAAAATAGGTAAGCGCCGTAATTAACCCCATTAATTCTTGCGCATGCACTTCTAAGATTTTACAGGTTTTTCTCGCAAATTATTTATGGGCTAAGGTTATAAATTACCATTAAATAATAAAGACCCATTTTTACCATGAATCATGCCATTAAAAATTAAGTTATGTAGCTAAAATGTTAATGGCTTTGAAAGAAATAGTGAAATTCTGTACTATTTTTGAATGTAGCGGATTATTCATTGGCATTTAATATTGATGTAATTGCCCATTATAAATATTCAGGAGTGTTTTGTACCGATTTCATTTAAGAGTAAATACGTAGAGAGTGAGCTTTAACAGCAATGTGCTGCCCATTATTGCTTCATTGTGTAAAAATGTGATTCATCTATTTTCTTTTTTGGTTTTTGGGCTTGCACTCCCATTGAATGCTTATATTTCCTTCCCATATGTTCTAAAATGAACTGTACATCACCAATAAATACATACTATGCACACATTTTCTATAATTTATCATGATGTTATATTAGTTGCATTAAAGTTGATTCCCCTTGATGCAGTTACGCCATTGTTTTAAATGTTTTGCCAGGTGTTCTACAAAAAAATCGGATTTATTTCAATGAAAGTGGATGAAAACATATTAATTTATTTGATAACATCAATCTACATTATTTTGGTAAAGGAAAACTATGCTTGATGCATGCCATTTTTCTGTTTTTGTTTTCCTGTCCAAATAATTAGCTTTTGTATAAAGAAAAAGGGGGGAAAGTAAGGAATTTACATTATAAAATGTGCTCAGACCAGTTTAGATTTTCAAATTAATTTTTCCAATCCTGATTTGAAATAAGGTTTATGAGAAGTGACAGTACACATGATTGTGAAAAATTTATGTCTGACTTAATTCTTTTGGGGGCATGGGCGATCAATCGCTTCTTCGTTCCGATGAATCAAAGAGTGTGGTACGCTTGATTGGGGAGGGGGGGGACAGTGATACAATCCCTAAAACATTTGCTCTTAGCTGTTAAGTGCATGCACCTGAGACAAAGAATGAAGTAGAGCTAAGTTGTGATTGCCCATTGTGTGCGACATTGTCATCAACAGTTGCTTTTTGAATACACCTGATGCCTAATGTCGTCCCAAATAAAAACTTGGTCAGAATGTGTTCAATATTATAATGTTGAATAGTTAAAACTACCCACTTGTCACTTGATCTATTAAACGGTTACCTGTAAACCTTTCTCAGTACAAAACAATAAATAAAAAATCCATTATTTTTCATTTCATATGAAATATGAAAAATAAGGATACAATATGAAAATATGTACGAGGCTTTTGATGTGTTTACATTACAAAATAATTGAGAGAAAAAGAAGAAACAAATATTCTTCTAGCATTTAAAAAAACAGTACATATGATAGATACTATTACACGTGAAGTTTTAAATCAATACGGCAAAAATAAATACGAAGTTGATTATCTTAAGATGTCTATTTTATGGCACATTTTCATGGCCCTTAATTTGATATACCATTAAATATTACGAACCCATTAAAATTGAATCTGGCATATTAATGAGACCATTAATCAATTTTTAATAATTTACGGGCATTAACAGAGTATTAAAGAATCAATGGCCCCCTTTGTTCTTACTAATTAAGGGGGAATTAAAGGGGTATTTTTTTAATGGCACATTAATTTCATGCCAATTAAAAATTTCCACGGAGTTTTAAGGAGCCAGTTAACTTATTTTAATGGTTTATTTTAAACTGCTTTTCATGGCCATCAAAGTCATTTTTAACAAGGTATATTTTACCAGGTTTAATATACATATTCATGGGGTTTTAATGTATGGCATTAAAACATGGTCATGAAAATCCCATTAAATAGTAAGAAAATAATGGGTGAATATTAATGGTGACCTGTTAAAACTCTGTTAAAATGTTTGAAAAAATTTTAAAGGCCAATTTTATGACCCTTTTAATGGCATATGCATGCAGTAGTGACCCTAGCTAAAAGTCCGATATGTCACTCACTTCAAATAAAGTTACTGTAGTATTGTTATTATTATTAATATTATTATTATTATTAATATTATTATTATATTGTGGGTGTTGTTTTCTTATAAATAAATAGACTTTAAAATAAAAAGTATTACAGAAATACATGTTTTCTCCTTAGGAATATTCATAATGAAAATTAATAAAATCTACTAAAAGTCAAACAAACCTCCTAAGACAATCAACCAAAGAGCGATCGTCATTTCCAAAGAAAGCATCTTGTTTCCATTCATTTCATTATTATTAGTCACTTTAGTACTTTATAAAGCATTTGATAGACTTTATGCCTGAAGATGGCTGTCTGGTACGGTTTTATCCAAAGTTTCTCCATCTGTAGATGTCTCATTTATGCATCCACCAATCCTGTGCATCTTATGTAAATTTCATAAGAGATATTTATCAATATCATAGCAACAACGTCATCTATTACTATCGAAGCAATATGCGCATGAGTTTTAAAATAATATTCTGTTTTATGCATTGTGCACAATGTGCAAATCTATGATCATATAATGGATAACTGAGGAACAAATATAAACAAGCGCCACTTTAGTGGCATAATGAATAAATTGTGTAAAACTGTTTAAAAGCATTACATTCACCATTTTCAAACAAACAACAAAACAGCCTTTCCAACCACTGTTGATCAGCAATAAAGGTCCCCTACCGGAATATACTGGTTTTGCTATAGTTACCAAAATTTTAGACTAAATTATTAGTTTTTCTGTTGTGCCTACCATAATATACCTGTATAATGTACATTTTCCATGCTTCAGTAAAGTTTATTACATTTTCGTCCTGTCTGTAATGTATGTTTTGTATCATAAATCTTTTCAATACAGAATTACTCAGCAAGTCCAATCTTGGAAGTTGTTTTGGCCTAGCTGTTTCAACCTACTTTTGACCTATTTAAACTCAATTGATAATTATTCAACCGTAAAAAATCAGCGGGATGGACAGAAATGGATACATGAGTATTTTTATCGGCTGAAATTAATAAACCGAGACTCAAAACTTTCGTTGCATTTCAGCAGATTATTACATAGATACAGGAGATACTTCTCTAACGACATTATTGGAGAAGCACAGAAGATTACGGGGGAGACAGGATGTAATTATACCGCTATATTGGAGTTGTACTGAATTTAATGGTTTTGTAAAAAAATTTTGGGGAATTTTAATTTTTGTGTACTAATTTTTTAGTACGTGTGTTGGCGTTTGTGGGGGGGGTTTTGGACCCCGGAATCGAATGTACTTGGGGTTTGATTCAGCCCCCCCTTTAAACTAACAGTAATACAATTAATGTTTAAATGTTTTTAAAATCAAAAAATTTTGGTTATCTCCCGAAAAGTGTCAAAAAATGCAGTATTAATTTAAAATGACAGGTTTTTTCCAACTCGTGCAAAGCGTCTAATTTTGTTTCTTATGTAATATCGCGCAGGAGACTGTTATTTATAGTACTGTAACAAGTACTGCAACCAAAAATTTTCAAATTTTAAACCCCCACTGGTAAGCTTACCAACCCCAAAAATATTTTTTTTAAAGTACAAAAAAAACCTGTTTTAAAGCGCCAGCCAAGGGTGGGAAAAAAAAAGAGGCTTACCGCGAGGGTGCTAAGCGGGTAATTTTAGAAAAATGATTGGCCATTGGTGAAATGAGACATGGTGCTTAAGACGGTTACTGCTTAAAGAGGCGACCGTAAAGAACTTTACTGTATTTTTTTTTAACCTTTTTTTAAAATGTGTCTTTAAATTTAAAATATTCTAGATATTATGAAGAAATGAAATTTGTCTTATACGAAAAAAACTCGTAAACTAACTTGGGGTTGTATATTTCCCAGGTGATATCGTTTTCATTTTAGTCTGAGTTTAAAAGAAAAAAAAAAATGAATACTCTTAATAAAACACTTTTTTTCAAAGTAAAAAAATTTTTTTCCCCCGCCTTTTTTCTTTTTAATTTTTAAAAATTTCCCTTTATTATTTGAATGCAAAGGTCAGGAAAAAAAGAAACACTGAAACTTTACAAAGTACAAATAGTTGAGATCAAAACAATTTTAAAAAAAAGCCCATGAAAATGCTCAAAATTTCTTCAAGTTTTTTTTGGATGTTCTTTAAAAAATGTATGTTAAAAAATAAACCTAACACTAAGCTAGAAAGTCATATGCGTGATTGGTGCAAAATTGTTTTTCCAATTTTGAATGCATCCTTTTTAAGAATCAAACATGAATACAGTATTCCGTTTATTTTTTCGCCACTGTCAAATAACAAAACTTTTGCAACTGCGCATGAAACCCCTTTTACATTTTTTAAAGGAGTTTGGTCCCAGAAAAAATAAAAAAAAAACCCACTGGTGTTCAAAAAGGTTTTTGTCCTCATTTTGTAGTCAATTTTTGTGTATAAATTTTATCAGAGTACGTGTGGTCGGGTTATGGAGTGCACGTTTTTGTTAAAGGGGTGTTTTATTCTTATTGAGGAAAAACATTTAATATGACGGAAGGTCAGGTTTTTTTCAGGTGCTTCCGTTAAAAATAAGTATTAGAGAGGAGGGGATTTGACCATTATTTATCGTTTGGGATTTTTTAATAAAAAAAGCAAACGGATGTTGCAATAAAAATAAAGTATCAATGAACACACATTGGGCTAACTAACATCTTGAAAGAGAAAAAACGACCCTTTTTCTAAAACCCGAAATTGTCGTCAAAGTATCAGAGCACGTCATTTCCCTTTATTACCACAAGGGTTGCGTGACTTTATATTTATAGGAATAAATATGAATTTTTTTGAACCTTAGAGAAATTGGTTAACATCAATTTAAAAATTCTTTTTTTAAAACCCGTTATGTGAAATTGGGGGGAAAAAGGTACAATTTTAAGACAAAATTTCAAACAAGTATTACTTTTGGGGTTATTATCGGAAAAAGTTTATAAAAAAAATGAGTGTTTTAAAATTTTTACTAGCGTAGTGGCAAATGCGCTATTACCCAAGGCTTACTCTTTAAACAAGGGAGTAAGAAAAAAAGAAAAAGGGAACATTTTTTGCTCGCATAGTCATTTTCTAAGTATTACCCTTAGCAGAAATGTTTCTCTCTAAAATATAATTTTTGTTGTTTAATCAAAATTTTAAATAGTTATTTGATTAGGGTCAGAAAATAGATTTAAAATTGAAAATAGTAATTTTTTTATCCATTTCCCAAAAACGCATTTTTTACCCTAAATACCCTTTTTAAATTTATAATCTCAAATCATTTATCTCAATTTTTCTTTACAAAATAAAGTAAAAAAAATAAATCATAACAAAAATTAAAAAAAAATATATATAATTTTTTTTGCTTCGAATATTAAATAATTCCAAAACATTTAGTATTTAACTAAAAGGAGCGGCTGTTTTTTACTTACCTTAAATTTTGGAGAAAAAAGCCACTGTGAATAAATTTATAATAATCCCCGACAGGAAAAGGGAAAAACCAAAATCGCTTTTTTAAACCCTTATGGAACGATACCCTTTGGTAAAAGGTAAATTTTACCCAAGAAAATCAAAGTTTAATTTTTAAATTTCCCGAAATGGAGTTCAAATATGTAAAAAAAAGAGGGAAATATACGTTTCTAAATATTTTAGATAAACCTTTTTTTCTTTAAAATTTTTTTTTCATTTACAGACGTTTTGGTAAATATTCTTTTCTGTACATAGATATTTTTTGCTGAGTTTTATGATTAATAAAATTTTTATTTAAAAATTTGATTTTCCCCCGTGTTCCAAACAAAACAGTTAGTACGGAAAACAAGACTTCGTCTGGTTAGCGATGTAGGATTTTTGGTTTTTTTGTTTTAAGATCTGCCCCCTTTTTCGGTTTCGAGATGTTACTAAAAGTTGGATGGGTTTTTTTGACCAAAATAGAATCAGGCCAGCCCCAAGGGTTTTGACGGTTAACAAAGAATGAACAAATATTTTAATTACGAAAGGGAAAAAAAAAAATCCCTTTCACGAAACGATTTATTTGTTATTGAAATTTTTCGTGGGGGTAATTTTAAACAGAAACCCAAAAGCCCCCGCAATAATTATTATTTAATTAAAGGCGCAAAGGGTTATATATGACACAAATAATTACATTTCACGTGTCACCGCCATACATAATGCAATCAACAATATAAAATCACGCTGATTAGAGATAAACATTGATAACACGTGTCATCTTGTGTAATTCAGTACAAATATTTACGACAAAATTACGACAAATTTTATCAATGTGTGAAATATGATTACCTTTTGAACATAGACCTGTTTGATTCAGGAATATTTTAATTTAATTAAATGAGCTTCGCCATGAGAAAACCAACATAGTGCCGCGTTTGTGACCAGCATCCGCGCAGTCTGACCAGGATCCATGCTGTTCGCGGTCAACTTTTCTCCTTTACGGTCAAATCTATCGATTTAAAACCTGGAGCAGTTATTCGCCATTAAAGTTGACACTGCACAGCAAGTACCGTAACTCTGCATTGCTTTTTGCAAGAATATTGACCTCCTTCGGTCTAGAGAATCACGGCTAGGTTTATAGGACTTAGAGAATCATGGCTTATTTTCTTTTTACACAGAAACAAAAAATTCAGATGAGCATCTGCATCCACAAGGCGGTGCTCTTATTCTGTAACAGGAGAGTGCAGTAATTCGTTCTATACCTGATTCTACTTTATAGTGTAAGACTGTATTTTAGTTTTATTTTTCTGTTACTCATTTACTGGGCGTTGTCATAAATGTTTACAACATTATTGTTCTTTTACAGGTCATCTAAACTCAAAAACCGGTCATGCGGATAGACATCAAAATGTTGAATTGAACTGGTATTTGAGACTTAAATCTTCAGAATTTATTTCATAAAACTGGTTGATAAATCGAAGTGGAAGTCTTTAGGAATGGCGAGTAAACAGTTGTGTCTCTTTGGAGAAACGATGATACAATATCTACGTCTACATTCAAATGATGCTATTCAAGGTAACACTATACTCAAAGAAGCTGACATATAGCAGTGTGAGAAAGGAAGTCTACTTTTGCACGACAGCAAAAATGATATTTGTATGTATATTTTATCGGAAGCAGCTGCAAAACCACTGTCAGGAAACTCTTTGAAATTATGGTGTGGTAGCCTATTTTACTGTTTTGGTCCGCCTTGGTGGGACGATATTAAGGTAGAGTTTTATATGAAAATCTACGATAAAGTCTGATGATCTCGAATGTGGAAAAAAATAGACTTGATTAAGAAGTTTCCGCTAAGAAATAAAGCCTCTGCGTTGGATCAGCTGCATTTTTTGCCGTCTTCTGAAGATCTTATCTTTCAGGAATAAACTCGCTGGACCAGCTACTCTGTCTAACTGTGACCTCTATTTCTCTGTCTCTCCTTCCGATGCGACTCAAACTCCGATGCTCTCGATCTGAAGTCGAAGGCCCTACGACTGAGCTGTCATGGCTAACGGATATAATTTTGTGTAATAGTAAAGTGATGTTAAAATAAGTGTTCATCACGTTGAATCGACAACGGCCGCATACTAACGTTTTCTAAAAAGCTAAGCTTGTTTAAATTAAAATTCGTTTACAATTCATGTGCGAAGCCACTACTGCAGACGACAATTCATATTAGAAGACGAATACACTGCATATCACTGCATATCACTTTGAGCTGATACCAACGCGAAGGTAACCACAGGGACAGTTTACTGAGGTATTGACACACTAAATAGCTGTAGGCTCTTTTTTATTTATATAAAACAGAGGAACTTCCAGTGGCTGCAGGGGGAACACTAAATAAAGCACAAAACCCCGTGGACCATTTAAAAAAGGCTGTGACTTTTTACCTTATTTGAGGAATGTTGTCATACAGTATACAAATCGAAAAAAAAATGACTTTTTTTTTTCCATGAAAAGTTAAGATTTTTTACGAAAAAAAAACGCTCCCAAAACCTTTCGGGGAATTGATCTGTTAAAAAAATTTAAAACCAAAAAAAAAATTCAAAAAAAAGGAATGTATTTCTACAGACCCAAAACAGCGACTTTTTGAATAGTTTTTTTCTACCTTTTTTTCGCGCCATTTTCTTTTTGTTAATGTTTTGTATATCCCCAAACAGATTTCGCGAGTCGGCACGTTTAAAACATTTTTTTTTAAAATGTAGAATTTCATTAAACCTTTTTTTTTTTAAAAAAAAAAAAACAAAAAAAAAAAAAAGAAGGAAAACGATAAGATCGTATCTTTAATTTTGGGACGACCGAGTTTGCCTTGATTTTTTTTCAGTGGGCTTCATAAAATTTTCAAAAATTTTTCCAAATGGTTAAAATAAATAAATTGTCTTTTTCAGTTAAACATAATTTTTCGTTGGTTTTTGAGCTTAGCGCCATAAAAAAACAGGTTTCAGTTTTTGTAATAAACAGACAGTTACCAAACCGGTGTTCATTGTTTTAAAAAAACCTAATCCCGAAAAGTACTTGCCAACTTCCCCACATAAACCGAGGTGCAGGCCCAATTTAAATTTCGGGGGCAGTCCCTTTTATCAGATCGTAAAACGGGGGAGCACACGCCCGCACAATCTAAACTCACGACTCCGGGGATCCCTTTAGATTGCGTTTCCTTTTTGGTTAAAAAGCGGGAGGCCCAAAAAACAAATAAATAGGGGTTTTCTAAAAAAAATAAATTTTTTTTCTTTGCCCGCACCCAAAATAAACAAAAGGATAGATATAACCCCAAAAACAAACCCGGTTTTTTTAAATTTCTAAAAACGAAAAACGCATCATGTAAGAAGTTTTTTTTATTAGGGGAAAAAGGGTACTGATCCCTATTAAAAAAATTTTCTTTATTTTTTTACAATTTTTTGTGGTGTTAAGGTACCGACTTTTTATCACAGTCGATTTAAAAGATATCAATGTAGCGCCGGGGTTTTAAAATTTTACTTTTTAAATAGGTTTTCTGTACCATATGATATTTTTTAAATTATACCAATAAACTGAATATTTCAATTTAAAGATATGTTTTCCCGTCTATCTAATGAAAATTCACCCCATATTTTCCATACCAAAGGTTAAAGGGCCAAATTTGGTAAAGCCAATTTTGAAACTTAAAATGCACACAGAAGCGCTGAGAGAAATGCATGGGACAAAAAATGAAATCTTGTGTTGTAGTATTAAAATTTATTTCCGGGTTTGTAGCTTTTTTTGGGCCAAAAATACTAAGAACTTTTTGGGAAAAAACCCCAACCTTTAATTTTTAAATCAAATTTATGAGAAAAGAGCAGTAGGGAAAAAAACAGAAAACCCGTTGACAGTTTTTAAAATCATTTCTCTTTTTTTTAAAAAAAATATAGGAATTAAATCTTTTTGATGGCATTGTATAAAAAGGGAGTAAAGGGGAATTTTCCCACTCAGTTTGGGAAACACCCTTTTTTATCCGAGGCATTTGTTTTTGGGGTTCCCCGGGCCGGCTTCCTCTAGGGCTTATAATGCGGGAATTTATTTAACTAGAATCGCCCTTTTAACATTAAAAAAATTTTTTGCATACATATTACCCCAAATTTAAACCGGGTAAATGCAAAATTTTGGTGTTTTGTTTTTGTTCAATAAACATAAAAATGTTAAAAGGGAAAAAAGTATTTAAGTTTAAAATATCAGGGGGTCATATAATGATATTTTAGCATAGTGCAAATACCCCCATTTGCGGAAACCAAGGGTGTGTGCAGAGAGGGACGTCGCGGGCGGCCCAAACCCTTGCCCCCTCTCCGATGCCCCGGGTTTTTAAATTCAAAGGGGGCGTTGAAAAAACCATCCCGGGAACCACGAGCTTTCTTTTTGGAGCGGAAGGGGTGTGTGTTTACCAGGTAAACCCCCCCCCAGAGGGAAAAAATGCGCAGAGGTAAAATTGAGGTTTTTTCTCCACCATCAAAGCTGAAAAATCGGGCCCTTTTGAGCTAAAAAGGGGCCGGTGCGGCGTTAAAAAAATAACAAAAAGATGCCTGTTTAAGTTGGGGTCTCGGGGGGGTTTAAAATTGTTTTATAAAGTCAAAAATTTTCCCGTTACTGTCCCCAAACTATTGACTTGAAACTTTTTAAAAAACTTTTTACTAAACAAGTCGACACAAGGAAGAACAAACCCCATAACTCTGTGAAATTTTTTTCAGAAAAAAACCCCTTTTTTAAATTTTGCAATTTTTTGGTTAAAATTTTTATAAAGGGCAAATAACTCATTAACAAACGAAGCTATGACTTGACACTTAAAAAAGGTTTTTTACCCTCAAAGGTTTAAAACCCGGGGAAAAAATCCGGGAAATCTCTGTTTTAAAATTTTTATAGAATTATGCCCCTTTTTAATATCGAAGGCTCACAAGGAAGAAAAACCCCCTAAATTGATTTGGGAATTTTTTTCAAAATTATGCCCCTTTTTTTAATTTAAAAATTTTTTTTGTTTTAAAATTTTTTTATAAATCAAATTTTTCTTTTTTAAATCAAAGTTTTAAAGGGCTTGAAACTGTTTTTTTCCCTTTTTTGACTTGAAACTTAAAAAAAATTTTTTTACTACCGAAGTCACACGGGAAAAAACATTTTGGGGTTACCCTGTTTTGGGAAATTTTTATAGAAAAAGTTTTCCCCTTTTAAAATTAGAAAGTTTTGGGTTAAAAAATTTTTTATTAAAATCAAAAATCCCCCCTGTTTTCTATCAAAGCATTTACTTTTAAAATTAAAAAACTTATTTAAATATCCCAAGTCTACACATAAATTTAAAAAAAATCCCCTAACTTGTTGAATTTTACACAATTTTGCCCCTTTTTTAAATTTAAAAATTTCGTTAATTTTTTTTTTCAAGTCAAAAAAATCTTTGTTACTTTTCAAAGCTATTGGGCCTTGAATCTTAAAATCTAATTTTTCATTTTAAATCTACAAGCGAGAAACAATCCCCCTAACCTGTTTTTAAACTTTTTAGAATTTTGCCCCTTTTTAACTTGAATTTTTTGGGTTTGTTTTTGATAAAGTCAAATATCTCTGTTACTGTCAAAGCTATTTACTTTAAACTTAAAATACTTTTTTTATATCGAAATCTACACCCGGGAAAAACAAACCCCCTAACTCTGTTTTGGGTTTTTTACAGAAATTATGCCCCTTTTTTAAATTAAAAGTTTCAAATTTAAAAAAAATATATATGCCATTTCAGAATAAAATGTAGAAAATTTAATCGCAAAAATTGAAAATGTTACAAGAGCGTAAGCCTTTTGTATGGAAAGGGACTCCCCGACAACGACTTTCAAGAACCCCTTTCATGTTTTTGTGCATTTTGTATGTAAAAAAAAAAGTCCCGGTTTTACCCGTATAAATGTAACTGCAAAAAGAAATGAATTTTATTTTATTCATGTTTATGCCATAATACAGTATAAATGGGAAAAATTTTTTTTTTTTTTTGATTATCTTCCGTTTATTTATCTTAAATAAAAAGCTTTCCATCTCTTCTCCCCTCCACTACTGACAAAATTTTAAAAAAATAAAGTTATACAAATACAGAGTTTTTTAACGGGTAATAAAAGCCCAAAAACAAGTGCCCCCCAAAAGGGGCCAAAATACGCCCGAAGATTATATCAGGGGGTGGAGCAAAATTTTTAAAAAACTTTTCTGTGAAGGGCCCAAAAAAAAAGGGCAACAAAAAGGGAAAAAAAATTCCCCCAAAAAAAATCTAAGTCCACTAAAATTTATTACCCGGGACAAATATTTTCCCAAATTTAAACCCTTTAAATTTTGGGGAGGGACCCCTCCTGTTTTACCACAAAAAAAAGTGGTATCGGTTTTTTCCCACGGCCCGTAAAAAAAAAAGTTACAAAAAAACCTATTTATAGTAACCCTAAAGGGAAGGAAAATTAAAAAAAAAAAATATTGTAAGTGAAAAATAAATGGATATGCCCCAAAAAAAACCAAGGCAAACCCCAATGCAAAAGGGAAAAATAAACACAAAACAAAGTCATGTGACCTTTGACCCCCAAATGTGACCTTGCCTTGAAGCAGCCATGCCTCTCACGTCGTCTCAATTTGGGGAAACATTTGTGCCAAGGGGTTTTTAAAATCCCAAGGGGTTCAAAAAGTTACACATCGCCCCTCGAAACAAAGTTTTTTTAAATGAACCTTTTACCCCTTAGGGGTGACCTTGGGCCTTTTATCTAGCCAAACCAAAACATTCCCCTCCGGCCCCGTCGACTCGATGTGGGGGACATTTGTGCAAGGGTTTTTTTAAAATCCCTCATTTCAGATCAAGAGGTACAGAGCGGACACGAAACAAAGTCATATGACCTTGACCCCTTTGTTGACCCTTTACCGAAAGCAAGCCAAACCCGAAAGGGGGCTCGGGACGTCCTCTTTATGTGGATAACATTGGTTTCAAGTTTGTTTAAAACCTTCAAAGGGGCGGGGTCGGACCGAAATTTTTAACGGAAAAGGCCGGCAAACCCAAAAACAGACAGACAGACAACCAGTTTAAAACCTGTGGGGATCCAAAATAGTCCCTTTGGGGGTATAATAACAACAAAGGGAATTTGGGGACGGGAAAAAATATTACGTTTCTACAGTTTTCACAAATGTTTT
Source organism: Mercenaria mercenaria (assembly GCF_021730395.1). Classification (NCBI taxonomy): domain Eukaryota; kingdom Metazoa; phylum Mollusca; class Bivalvia; order Venerida; family Veneridae; genus Mercenaria; species Mercenaria mercenaria. The sequence goes on along the minus strand of NW_026462943.1, from coordinate 50,645 downwards.
AAAAATGCTGACCTACATTTTGGGTCCCCAAATGGCCCCGTTTAGATTTTTTTCATTTTGGGCCGGGCCCGACGAGGAATACGGATTCATTGCGATAAAACCAGCCCCATCTTTTCAACTTTTTTCGCAGAGCGCAAATTAAAATATTTAAGAACTTTCAGGAACGTGTTATGACGCTAGATCAAATACTTTTTTCGATATGTAAAAACAAAAAAATTTCTCTGGCGAACGACGGGGCGGCCCGGACAAACTCCAAATATTATCCTGTGCAAATGACATTTTAAACCAAACCCTTTCCTCATTTTTAGGGAAGTTTTCCTACCCAAAATTAAATTTAAAAATTTTTTATGTTTAGAAAGGTCCCCTGAAAAATCGATCGTCTTAGGGGGTTCACATCCCGGAGACAAACCGTAAAGGCCCAATACCCCAGATTTTTGAAATGCTTTTCCCCGGGACGGATATTTTTTCTGGCAGATTGACATCTGGGTTTTGCGTCTTTTTTTTTTCATAAAAACCTCTTCTTGGGAAACATTAAAAAATCCAAACTAAAACCCAAAAATGTTTTTCTGTATCCCGTATCTAACGCCAAAAAGCGCTGGCCCCCAACCCTTGTTTGACCCGTTTTTTCCCTTGTTTTCCCCTTTTTTGAACTCTGCGTCAATTCAGATTTTTTTAGACAAACCCTGAAAGTTAAAGAACCGCGTGTTTACCTGTGCGATTCTTTGGGCTTTTTGGTTTTCATGTTTAATTTTTTTAATTTTCAGTCAGATGTTTATATCTAATTTCTCGAAGAATTTTTTTAAACAGCTTGGAAACTTGACACTGCGTTCGTACTCATCCGTACTCCAACTGCGTGTCCGTACTCAATGTAACTCAAATGTAAAGTTATTATTCATGAAATTGTGATCGAGTCCACCAAATTGTGAAATGATATGAACAATTATTGGTAATCTTATGTTTGTAATAATGAGAGATAAAAACATCGCTTAAAACCCTTCAGGATGTGTTTTTGATAGTGTTGTTTATTTCCGGGCCCTGGATACGGATATTTAAAACATGTTTACCGTTTCCAAGAACAACTGGAATGGTAAATAAAAAATGTACCGGAATCGTCAAGTCATCACGTATGAAAACAATACATAAATCGTCGTGAAATATATTTTTATGCAAGAATAGCGACAATACACGTTTGTTCTGTGTATTAACGTCTGCAGAAGCCCGCGGGATTGTTTGTGACCGAGACCGAAGGTCGAGGTCACAAACATATCCCAAGGGCTTCTGTAGACGTTAATACACAAAAAAACGTGTATTATCATTACATTCTAAATAAATATTTAAATATTTCATAAAAGAACAATCATGATAACTCATCCTTATAACAGTGGATTAAAAATTTGAAGCAAAATAAATAAAAACAAAAGTCTGTAAAAATAAAAATAATCATTGTATGAATGCCCGAAGCATTTGGAAATATGCCGTCTCTAATGTGGATTGTTTTGTCTTTTCAATCAATAACTTATGTAAACCTGTGTTGTTAAAAATAACATATAATGTTGAAAATTCATAAACCAACACAGTTTTGTCAAAACATGTTTCGCTTTAATAAGCTTCTTCAGTTAAGAAATAATTTATAGCAAAAAAGTGCTTTAACACTATTTATGCACGATGGGTGGTTATACGTCGGGCGTAATAATATCACGAGGGCGCAGCCCGAGTGAAATTATTTGAACGACGTATCACCACCCGAGTGCATAAATAGTGTTAAAACTCGTTTGTGCTATAAATTATTTCGATTCTTATATTCCCTTCAACTAAAACAGTAGATAAAATGTAGAAGCGCTCTTTCTTGGTCGCAACAAAACTTTGACGCCCACCGCACGTTAATGTGACGTCATTCTAGCGTAAGAGTGCTTTAAACAGAGGAAAGCATATTAGAATTGACAATAACATACACAATGATACGTGAAATGCGGAAATGACGTGACGCGCCAAATGGACGTCGACGTTTAGACGCCATAAATGGTTTTTATAAATTTAAAGTGCATTCATAAAATAATACGACTATGAATGTTAAATAATATACATTATTATTCTATTTAGTTGTAGACGTTATAATTTAGATAATACACGTATTAAACTCATCATTAATTAACTGGATCAAATGATACATGAATTTCCACAGAGACTCGGCCAGTAAATAATATTCAAAAAAGTAAAGGTAGAATCCAGCAGAGATTCATTTTAAAATTCATAAAGCCACGATAAAGGCACACTTTGTTATATATATATGAAGGAAAGACATTAAATTATTAATAAGATAATTGCACATTTAAAAAAATAATCTAATTGTTTATAATATTATGCGCTAATTTATTTAGCAAATACAATATGTATGCCAGAATTAATCAAATTACGTTCCATGTAAAAACTTGCAGCCGGTACTGTCTTTATCAAAATTTTATATATAATAAAGGGAGGTAAAATTAAGATGCATTTTGTTGTTTTCGTAAAATGTTGTCATAAAAACATTTATATTTACAATAAATTGAGAATACAAACATGTTAAAAATTAAAGCTGAATAATTTTGGTAGTGTTAAGATTATACAGAAAGGTTACGTAACTATATAAAACAGGGAGTATATAAAAGTGCAAAACTTAACTTCAACGAGACATTTCAGTTCTAATAAAGTTACTTTAAGAATTTATACAGTGACTTTGCATTCATACCGTGCGGCTATAACGTATCTAATTTATGAATCCAATATGTCTCCTTAGCAGTCTATCCATGTTATCACGCACTAAGTCAATCGGCATAAAAGTCTTCCATAGAATGTTCAGTAGAATTGAAATGAAGAGCAACATTTGATGAAAAACTTGGGTCACATATACTTCTGATATCAAATTTATGACTGTTCATCCGTTTCGACACAAGTTGATGCGTTTGACCGACATATTGTACTTTACACCTTTACATGTGATTAAATAAATAACGTCACTAGACGTGCAGTTTCCACCGAAAAATATTTTAAAAGTTTTCCCTGTATCTGTACTCGTAAATGTATCACTTTCAGTAATACTGTCACAATGTGTACATCTGCGTCTGTTACATCTACTTTTTACAATCCAAAGATTTTTTGTTTAGTGACGAATGAGTAAGATAATCCTGTAGGTTTTTGGGTCGTTTGTAAGCTAGAACTGGTTTATAGTTGTATAATTGTTGTACACTTTTATTGTTGGACAGTTAACGTGGGTTAAGAATAATGAAAATGGTGTTTTTTACACGATTAATAGTGGTAGAATTTTGAAAAATTCGTCTGTGCAGATATTGACTTTCAAACCTTGATGTGTCCTCACCGTAATATTTTTGAGCTGCTGTGCCGTCATTTAGCGTTTTAAGTCCCCAGAAAGTTTAAAATATCAATCTAGAGGTTCTAAAAATACCTAAAACTGCGCAAAATCAAGAGATTTCCGAAATTTAATTTTGGCCGAATCTTTTATAGGGGCAAGGGACAGTAAATTTGAAAACTCCACAACTATGCGCTGATACCAGTGCGAAAAAATCATAAAAAAAATCCAATTTCGACAAATTCAAGGCAATTATTGAATGTCTTGCATACACATAGCATTTCATTATGTGACATTTTCAGTCTGTCGATTCTGTTGCTTCTGTGATAAAAACGAGTAAAACGCAGGTTTCAGGACACTAATTTTTTACACAAAAAAGGCCCAAAAATGCACATCTTGCACGAACTGTACCGTATTATCTGCAAATGACTGATCTAAAACACATGCATACTTTTAAAGCATGTGGCCAGATAAAAATAATAGTGGGAAGAAAAGTGACTGATGACCGTTTACTTTTGCCGCAAATTTGAGCTGAAGCTGGATGGATGCATGACTGTTTCCAATTCGTCTGACTTCCGTTACCTCAGGTAAAGTTTTAGACCCGGCCGTCTACATGGAGCTAGGAAAATCGATACATGCACATATTTATTTTACACAATAATCACTCGTACGCAGGAATCCTTAGTTCTATACACATCATAAATAACCAGTTGAAATATACATGCATATGCCTGTAAAGTACATATGTCTATTTTATTTAAAAAACGTACCCGGGCCAAATGCAAAACTGTCCCCTGCCACTTAAACGCAGCTTCTTGTTTGATTGAATGTAAAGGGACCTCTGGATAAATTTTTAACATTCGACTCGCCGATTCATTAAGTTTACACTATATCGCGCGAGGATTTGTAAAGATACTTTAAATTCGTCATAGATAACACTTGGCTATAAATGCCTATTTAGTAGTCTACTATTTTCGCCTGAGAATCGTTTGGACAAAATATTTCCGTTGTAAAATATTTGTAGTACTACTTTTCAAAAAATCATATACGCAATACAAGCTATTTACTTTAAAGTTAGCATTACTAAGATATTGAAAATACGTGTCTACTGTATACGGAAAACGTTTTATCGGTCTTTTCTATTTGAAAATTACACTGCTGACGTATTATGTTAATAAATAAAAATGGTATAATTTCATAAACATATAGTGTACCTTGCAAGTATGATAGTTACTAAACAATCAGCTTTGCTTACACATTGTGAATTATAATATCTGTTTCTTTCCATATAGCCAAACTAGTCTGTTATATCCATTATAGATTATATCTGTTTCTTCTTAAATAAAAATACGATATAACCACTGTCTCGTATTTTGAAGACTCACACAATTATATATATATATGTGCAAGGGAAAATCTGATACATATTTTTCCTATTCGTCAATAAAAATCGCTGTATTCACAATTATGTCTTGAATGCTTAAGTACCTCAATGCAGATGAACAATATAAAAAAAAATTTAAAGCGCTAAACATTTTTGTTGGGATTTCTTTTTTCTATTTTTGCGCGGCGCTTAGATTATCCAAGCCTGCTAAAATTTTCGAGTCATATATAACATCAAAGACCAAGATACTATGATAATAACTAATATCGTATTTCATAAACGAAAGAAACTTATTTGATGAATAGATATGTTCTGTAATTTAAGTAATATTTGTATTGTTCTAGATAGAAAAACATATGGCACACGGTCACTGTTATGTAATATTACAAATACATTTCATACATTCTCATTCATTAAAACAAGGAAGTAAAAACTACTTCTTGCCGCTGAAAATCAATCAGCATTCATCCCAGTAATGGTGAAACAATATATGTAGCAAGATTCTGTTCTTCCTGATTTAAATGTGCCAAGAAATCTAAAATCTTCTCTGTTTCTGCCAGTATTGTATTTCATAATCACTAAATTTATCAAACGTCCTTTAAAATATTTGAAAAAAAAAATAATTGCCATGGCAAAATCTTGCCATGGCAAACTTACCATGGTAAAACTTTGCCATGGCAGAATCTTGCCATGGCAAAGTTGCCATGGCAGAAACTTGCCATGGCAAAATTGCCATGGAAAAAACTGGCCATGGCAAAGTTGCCATGGCAGAATCTTGCCATGGCAAAATTGCCATGGCCAGTTTTTGCCATGGCAAAATAAAAAAACTGAGTTATCGATATGAAACAACATATTTCTACCAATACATTCGTTGGGAAATAGTTAAAATCACTTTTTAAGAAAAATGAAAAAAATTATTTTGCCATGGCAAAAGACCGATTTGCCATGGCAAATGTAATTTTCTCGTACTGATTAACAAAAAACTAGTTATGATATCATATCAAAACATACTAACTTTAAAATAGGTGGGTTAATGTAACAATTTAAGGCAATTTTCATTTTTGTAAAGCACATATAAATATGGGCTGAATTTGCCAAATACCGGCGTAGCAAAAAGAAACCGGCGGCTATTATATTATGTATACGTACAAATGTATATATTTACAAGCAGTTTTTTTCTATTTTTATATTATAATAACTTATTACTCACAGTGAACATTTCTTCTGGTATACGATTCAGGAGAACTGCTTGTTTTCAAGTGGGCCTAAATCATATATAGCATAATTGTTTGCCTAAGCGGCATATTTCATCAACCTAGAGATCATAGGTTAACCTCCAGTTTAGATCATGGTCGTAAAATGAACGATGCCATGCACTCAGATGGACATCATCAGATATTAGGTCGATTACTGTACATCGGACGTTACCTGTTAGGACAGCTACAGATGTCTGGACGGTGACAGTACGGTCGCCGCTCGATTCTGAAAGCATTAAACAGAAATCGCATTGTTATTGTCAATACCCAAGTTAAGCAAGCACCATCCCAGTTCTCTTCCAATAGTCGGACGATGTGTTGACGGGTTTAACGAAGGCCAAAAATACTCAGACTCGCCGCTGCATTTCAACTTTTCCCGGATGCAGTCCGATGGGCCAAATTTATATACTATTCCGCCATTTGATTTAAGCTGCTGCCTGATGGATGCTGGAAAATGTTGCCAGAATATCACTCAAATACTTGCCGTACGGCGGCAGATCTACTTTGTGATTTTGGCTTTAGCCTGTGTTGAAGACATCTGATTTGTCATGTTTTCCTGCGTATTTCACTCTGTCAGTTGTCCAGTGAAACAAGTTCAGTAGCTTAAAACGCGATGCGTGCACAAATAATTAGTTGATCGAATTTGTATTTAGTACAGTTGTTCTTCACCACATTAGCATATTCAAGAATAGGTCTTATGAAGTATTCTAACATGTTTGTCTCTGTTAAAACACTCTTACGCTAGAATAACGCCACGTTAACGTGCGGTGACGTCAAAGATTTTGTTGCGACCAAGAAAGAGCGCTTCTATATTTTATTTAGTGTTTGGGATTAAGGGCATATTAGAATCGAAATGATTTATAGCACTAACAGTTTCTCTAATTCCAATAGGCTTTGAAAGCGAACAGCATGGATCCAGTCTGGTCAGGATCCATGCTGGTCGCAAACCCACTATGTTGGTTTTCTCATGGCGCGGCTCAAATATCAAATTATGTTTTTAGTTTCATTTTAATGCAAGGTGTATTTTTAATAGTTCAAGTTTGACCTTTCTGTACCTTTCACTTCCTCTTCTGGTCTAAAAAAACCACGGTGCACTTAGATTCTACTTTGTCTTGTTTTTTTTTATACATGTAGTTGCTTTAATTGTACTGTTAGATCATTTAGAGGTAAACCTGCATATTATATTTCCATTGAATAAGAATATAAAAGTGTGTTCCACAAACTACTTGATAAGACTTAGTCGTCTTCTATGTATTTATGATATAAAATAAATTAAAATCTTCCAGCTGTTTTGCTAAATGATGGCACTAAAATGACCATGTATAAAGTTGTAGTAAACATGTACTTCTCCATCATGAGTGAATATAAGACTAGCCAATGAATTCCAAGAGACTGAGAAGGCGTGGTTTAGTTTACTTCAGAGAGACCTTTTTGTTTTTTTGACCTGTCAGTTAAATGAAATGGGACGTTTAAACTATATATAGGTTATAGATACACTTATTAAACTTCTAACGTATTAAGTTTTGTCTTCACTACGCTACCCTCCGTTTCGGCAAACTTAATTGCATTAGAAGTTCAATAAATGATCTATAACCTATACTTAATTAACAGTAAAATGTTATGCATACATATATTTTTTTATTCATGTGCACCATAGCTTATCTTCGTAAAACTGGTCAAAGAATTAATATCCAGTTTTTAACATCATTTTGAATGAACAAGATTGGAAACGTAGACATCTTCTGGCTCGTGAACATTGTTCCTCGTGATAATAAAGTGATGCTCTGTGGTTATATTTATTTCCACATTTTTTTGCACTTATATAGTTCAAGTTGTCTGTGTACACTCCGCATGTGTTGATTTAAATATCGTTTCTGGAGGCCGGAGGCGATACGAGGCCCCCTTGAGCATCTGAGAGCTTCCGTTGCATTTCCAGAGCGCAATTTGTGCGTTTCTAAACTGCAAATAACTTGTTAGGAAAAGACAAATACTTTTTCAGTCATAAGCATTTTCAATTTCGGACGCACGGACGGGTGAACCAAGAGCCGGACGGCGAACGTCTCGAACTGGAAAAAAGGTACTTTTGGAAAAATATTACCTCAAGTAGGCATTCAAAGTATTTCGTGCTTTAATTTTCAGCAGTGTTATTTAGCACCAACATTAAATCGCCCCTTTTGAATTTAATGGTTATGTTTAGGTATTACACAGGTTTGATAGTATACATTCAATGCGCGCGTACACTGAATGAGGGATATTTATTGCCGATCTTTATTTATTTGGTAAAGTCTAGTTTTATTAATCAAACGTGTCATGTTATTATTGTCTTCAGGAAAGCATTTACCGTACATATAACACAACAATAACAACAGGTATTCCATCGTTTAATCAATATTTCCTTCAGGTTAAGAACAAAAACGGTAAATATAAAAGTTACATGCGTAAAGTGTACAATACATCGTTTTTGTAGACGCCGTATAGTATACGTTTGACCTTTCTTTGATAGCTCAACTCAGTAAGGATTAATCGAATAATCTTCTTCGTGTCCTGGGCTAAAATTTCTCAATTTCTGGAAAGACAGTGGATTAACATCAGAAATAAGGAACAACCAGACACATAACAATATTACAGATAATGCAATACTGAATGCTAGTTGAACGGTAAACTTGATTTTAGAAGGAAATACCACTATCAGAACATTTACATGATATTTGCATTAATAGTAAGATGATGTCAACGTACATCATGGACGACATTTAAAAAAGTATTATGATAAATAGGGCCCGACAAGTAAGACACAGAACGGTATCCTTGCTTTATGTTTTTGTGTTTCTTTTGACAATGTCCGCAAAATTATGTTAAATGTTAAGCGAGCATAAATATGTAAAAGTACAATATATTAGAAATGGCGGGATCATTATAATGATATAGAACGCTCTAAATTTATTCATAGTGAGATTCTAATGACTTTCTAAAGACGGAAGCAAGTTAGACACAGAACGGTATCCACTTGATTGCGTTGCGTAGCGACCCAATCGAAACTGCGTTGCATTAGGTTTTCGGCCAACTTCTTCAGAAACAAACCCGATTAATACTATTACACTCGCTTCGTTTTAAGAGGTAGCCCTTTACATAGAAAGTGTTTTGATACCTACTTGTTCCCGATAAACACTATATTTGATGCGATATTGTCAAAAACTGTCAAAAATCTCCTTCCCCCGTCGGACTGTAAAGAAAACAGTGTTTGAATAAATGGCACAAATCACAGCTTAATGGACACATGTGCTAAAAAGTGGACACATTTGCGCTCCAGACATTTGATTCGTTATTTAACAGGTAGAAATGCCTTTAAATCGTACTTACAAGACCGGAAATTTATAGTATCGGCCATATTTCGCCATCTGACCTGCGTAAACTTCACCGCTTAAACAACGTTAGAACCACTTGATCTGATAAATCTATGGCCAGTGTGATTCAAGGACATGTTCATATAATTTTTTCACAGACTCTGTAAGATGAATAATATCAACTCTATACTCAAATTAAAGAAAACTATGATAAAAACCTTAAAATGGGTCTAAGTTTTTAATTATGAACTTTTTATGTGAATATTTCGTTGAAATTAACAACATATTTTAACAACTTTTAAGCAAAGTTTGCGAAACAGAATGGTATCTTCCTTTAATGGCGCGGTTAGCGTTATACAATTTGGCAATCTTTTGTTTCAGAAATGCCTACTCACCTGTCTGCTTGATACTGAGAAGAGACTAATATCAAAATGGTGACAAGCAAAGCTGAAATGAAGAAAATTATTTGCAAATAATCATTAAAAAACGTTTTAAGAACATTAAATGCGTATCTCTAGAATAAAAGAAAAATGTTTCAATCCATATAAACCAATAGTCTGTATCATAAATTTATAGCATGTAATCCCTCCGATTCATTTCATTACATATAGATTCCGAAAAAAAGAGGCATCTCTTTTTAGCATAGCTCAAATCAATCAGACTAAATGAATGGATTCTCATAAGTTTGCTATTAGAAGGGATTTGTTTCTGAAAATATGCATCTTTTGATCACTGGGTGAATAATGATAATTTTGAACTTACCCGGAACCAAATAAATCTAATTCGTTTTCCACCGGCATTATCAATTGATCTTCCATTATCAGTTGATAGTTGTACTTTTATAATGATGAAAGCTTCATGCTGATGCAAATGTATGATTTCTTTTGAATCATTTTTGCCAAAAGCCGCTATCAATCAAATTGATTTCCCTTGTTAATCTGAAAACTCTTATGAAATGGGATGAAAGACTAATATGGTTTTAATAAATAAGACGAATTGAATATATTACGAAAATTAATGCAAATGTTCATTTTGCAATTTGATGGATGAGTGATATCTGTTTTGTATATTTTCATTTTATTTGTTTGAATTTTGCAGACTAAATATGCACAATAATTTTCACCCTTTTCAATAAACGCCTACGTCTCATAACAGTAATTAATTCGTCCTTATTAACATAATGTTGTCAATATCCTCTGTGGTCCGAAATGTCTATGTGCGTCATAATTTCTATAGGTTGAAGCACATCCTGTTTAAATTTGATGTATTACGAAATTTGTAACAAATGTATTGTCATATTTAATAGAAACAGTACAATCATTACTAAATAAGCCATGCGAACTTAATATAAAATGTTCTCAAGAAAGAGTCCTGAAATTTGAGCTTTGTATCTGATTTAATTCGGCTGGTAAATACAGGTATACCTTTTATCTGTCTTTGTGTAAATTATATGTTCATGTACATGTCTAAATAGATGAATGGGTATGAAGCTGATTGGCAGGACAATTGCGGCACATGCAATTTCATAATTAAGTATATATTTGTATCTTTATACCTAAACAATCTTTATTCACAGAAACAGTTACCATGTTCGTGCACACAAAACAGGATGATATAGTTAGAGTGATAATACAAAAAGTCGTTCATATAATTCTACAAGCAAATAACTTTGCATGTTTATTGTTTGAAACTATACAATAATTTTTCTATCGAGACCCAAGCGTCTGAAATTCAAAATGGCCGCCAAGATGGCCGCCAATTTTCTAAGACTTGTTTAAAATGATCATTTAAGTAATATTTTATGTAAGAAGTAGACAAAATGGGATTTGATAATGAAATCCTTATAAAGTAAGATTTTGAAAGCCTATTTTGAAAGCCTATATTCACAACGGCCGACACAATTCAAGATGGCCGACATAATTTTGCAAAAAATAAAAAAAAAATAAAAATATCTAAAATAGTTTTCCCATGTTTCATCTTTTGTTGAAAATCTTATTGAATAAAGTTCAAAAACGTGAAATATAGTGCCCTTATATCACTTTAACACTAGATGTAGCTCGCCTGACAGTTTTCCAAATTCAAAATGGCTGTCAAGATTCCCCGTCAGATTTTGTACTTATTGAATATCCATTGGTTTCGTTCTGATGTTTTATGATAGCTTGGCAAGACGATATAATGATTTAATTTTACTGTGAAAACTACCCCAAACTCAATTCCAAAACAGGAAGTGCATGGCTTTCAGCTTCTCCGTCCACTACAAATTTAAAACCGGCGACGAATTAGTTATGTTAATGTTAATCAGAATATAGGCAGTGTAACTAAAACACAAAGTTCAAGTAGTGAGTGAGTGAGTTGGGTTTTACGGCGAATCGACACAAAATGGTCATATATCGCGGAGAAGAGCCCACATTGCAAACACCAACTGTAAAGCATAAACATTTATGTAAATATGTAAAACAGACCTAAAACATCCATGCAAAAATGTAAAGCACACTGCATAATGTAAAGCATATCTAAAATCATCCTTGCAAAAATGCAAAGCACACCTAAAATCAGTTATGTAAAAATGTATATACGTATGTGTTAAATATCAGCTGCAAACTAATAGGAACTATTTATTTTAGATATATGTGTAGCTAACTGCATCAAATGTATGTAGGCTGAAAATATTTTTTGATATCATTAAATCGGTGTTGTTATACCTTTTTCGTCCTTTGAGATCAAGACGTCCATTATTATATTATTATATTTTTGTATTATAAAAGATTTCCGCTAAAGACGGCGCTACTGTCTTAAGAGTGCTGTACATTTCATTACCTCTCATAAACAGACTGGATTCACTCGAGTCTGCTTTTATTTGCTTGGTTGCGGTCCGTGCTTACAGAGGTTAAAGGCCCGGATTCAGAAATATTTGATTGGGGGCACCAGTTTAGTACGAAGTCGTCATCGGCGAGGTGCATAGCGCCGAGACTGGGTAGGTACGGGATAGGGGTCCTCAAGGAATTTATTATATATATATATATATATATATATATATATATTTATATATTATATATAATAGAAAATATTAAAAGTTACTTCTGGACAAGTATATAATAAATAAAAAAGAAAACATCCAATGGGTTTCCTCTATCTGTATTTCTGTCCACAGAAATACAGATAGAGGAAACCCATTGGATGTTTTTCTTTTTTATTTATATATATATATATATATACAGGTATGAAATGGTGGCTTCTTGTGTATTTTCTGGTCTAGATTATGAGGTACTGGAGGGAGTAACGTCCTCATTTTAGCCGAGCCAGGGGCACAAATCTCTGATCAAAAACACCTTGTCATCAGGGTAAATAGTATTACGCATTATATGCAAAAGGTCAATATCCAAATAACTAGGAAACACTGTTACATACATCACTGTCTATGAATAAGGATTCCTCCCTCTTACAACGACCAAGTGCTGCACTGGTAAAATTTAAATTCCTGTTTAAATTGTTACACGAACTGTAGTAGAATTTATAATTTTTTTATCATTTTTCCAGTCAGTCAGTTTGTGGCTATGGGGCTGTGTTTTTGGTGCTCTGAGCTTCCGAGAAATCTACCCTTACCTATTATCATTCAGTAAACGATCCAGAGAACAACCTCTATTATAGGCTGCTGAAGTAGAAGCTGATAGAAAAGAATGAGCCTTGAAGACACTAGTTTTAATACTGGACATCATCAAAACAGTTTTAACTATCTGGCTATTGTACTAGTACTTACTGACTTAAACGTTTTATACGCAATGAGAACTTTTTTAGTTTTACGAATTATCTTGGTTCTCTTCAAAAAGCGAAAGAGGGTATGCATAGGACATAATGCTTCATCAGTATAGTTCATGTCTTTAACCCACACTAAAAGTTTTCAATAAATTCGGGAATGCAAAGATGATGTTATTTTTCTGTACTTTCCTGTTGACTTGAGGGCCAGTTTACTGTAAATCTTTTACAGAAGATCAATCCGTTTCGCTACCGAGGGGATTCAGCTATTTCCACAGGAGTCTTGCAACGGACTGTACTGTCTAACAATACACCTAAGACTACCTTCACGTGTTTTTAGAAACTATTATCTATCCCATTTAAAATGTTTCATCCACCAATCAAAATGTACAGTTTTAAACAGCTGTTGATGTTTCGAAGAAGGCTTTGAGACACAAAAATCAAACAACACCAAAACATAGAAAGAAAGAGTTGTTTGACATGAAAATTGAACAGCATGTAAAACATGTATATTACTTTAAGAAACAAGTTTTAGTATACTGATATAAACATTGAATTCCGAAAAAGGACTGCCTAAAGGAGCTCCACTTCCGGACAGTTAAACGCCTTTAAAAACTCACCATTTTCAAAGAACAGTTACATATGTTCGTTTTGATGCATTTGCAGTAGCGTGCGAGTGGTGAAATTTCGCATAACAAGGTGGAACACAGTTTTCAGCAATTGTTTATCTTTATTTCTTTACAAATGGTATTCATTTTCAAAGGGAGACAATTTTTTTCCGATTATTTTAAGTACAAATGGCATTCATTTTCAAAGGGAGACAACTTTTTCCGATTATTTTAAGTAATCATCGAGAAAAAAGTTGTCTCCCTTTAAAAATGATTGCCATTGTAAAGGAATAAAGATAAACAAGTGCTGAAAACTATGTTCCACATTGTTATGTGAAATTTCACCACTCGCACGCTATTGCAAATGCATCAAAACGAACATGTGTAACAGTTCTTTGAAAATGGTGAGTTTTTTAAAGGCGTTTGACTGTCTGGAAGTGGGGCCCCTATAGGCAGTCATTTTCTGGAATTCAAAGTTTATATCAGTATACTGACACTTGTTTCGTAAAGTAATATACATGTTTTACATGCTGTTTAATTTTCATGTCAAACAACTCTTTCTTTGTATGATTTGGTGTTGTTTGATTTTTGTTTCTCAAGGCCTACTTCGAAACCTTAAATGACCTTTCTTCCAGATATTTACAAGAAGTCAATGTAAAATCAGTAGAAATATCAGGAATAGGTATTAAAAGATAAAGCTGTCCAATTAAAATGTAAATATAGAGGCCACACATTTCTGATATTGGTAAGCGTATATACATGTGTTATTACGAGTTTAAAATATCTGTGCTCAAAGATAACACGGTATCTCATTTTGAACAGAGTAAGGTATACACTATCAGTTTGAATTTACACACGAAGTACTAAGTTCATATCTGAATTTATATCATACCGTGATAAAGTTACATATAAAACATGAAGTAGTTTGAGTTTGGATATATAAAATATGACTTCAAAGTGCAGCATCGATTCGAGTAAGTGAATATTATATGATTATTATTCGTCTAATGTTGATTTAAACAAAAAGTACACGTAGCTGGAGAGGTCATGGACTGCCGCTGAAAATCAATATATCAATTAATAGGTATTTCGAATTCAGGCGGAACAAACAGGAAAAATCAACAACAATTATTAACTTCCAACGTTTCGGCGACACACCAGATGTATCAGTTGATTAATGGTTTTTCTGGGAAAAAAGATGGAGCGATCGAACAAAGTTTAGTTTATCCTTTCTGAACTTCGGCTTCCTAAAGCGAGCGGAATGTTTCATTTAGGAATGACACCACTGTGCATCATAAGGATAATACTTATTCAAGTACTGTAAAAGCATTAATATTCGTGGGGGACTAATTTTCGTGGATTTCGCGGTTGAATCAATCCACGAAATTTAATCCCAACGAACAAGTAAACTCCTCATTCACTTTATGTTCAAAAGTTGTAATCCTCGAATTCAGATCCCCACGAAATTGCCATTTTGACCAAAATCCACGAAATTTCATGCCAACGAAGTTAAATGATTTCACAGTACTCAATTATTTAAAAGTATTGTCGAAAAACAAAAGACTCAATGAAGTTTAAATACAAGAACCCGCTTTGTAGCTGTTGTCATAATGACAATTATTCTGCTACAACAAATATTTTGCAACCAGTAAACCAGTATACTAAAAAGATTCTGCTGTCAGTGATTGAGTCCAGCGTCAAATCTGACGGTTGCACAATTTCAACCATGAGAAGTTTCATCTCTTTTGAATGATATTTTCATGTATGCTTACAAGATGGAGTTCCAACAAGCCATTGCAACAAAGTAAATACCTATCACCTTGATTTTTTATAGCATCTTTGGCTGAATATTCAAATTACATATTTTATCCTAACAAATTTTGAATTAAATGACATCGTGACATGTTATATGCTGCAGATTTAAACGTACATGATTTCACCGAAGTATTAAATAAGTAGTCAGAAGATCTGTGAACATATTCTATAGAACGCAGCCAAGTGGCATAATAACAAACTCGATTTTATTGCGTCTATACATAATAGTCAATGAAATTATAGTAAAACACACACTCGCATTTATTGACTGGGTCAAAACCCTCCGGGATAAGACCGAATTAATTTGACTGCCTTAATAAATTAATTTATATATATTAATAGGATAATAAAAGGTCCAGTCTTTATTTGACTATATCTACCAATTCCAATTAAAATCATGAAAGTTAGATACTACACAAGCAAACATGTAACAGAAAGGCAGGGACTATCAAAAATACAAAATAACGACAGCTGGCGTTGTGTTGTAAATACCGTGATTAACGTCACTTACTTTTCACAAAAAGGCACAATTACATGTAAACCATTTACACAGTCGGGTGATGTTTTATCTGTCGTTTTGTTGTCTGTATTGTTTTTGGTATGATTTTGATAACAACACTTGATTTATAGCGAGTTGTACTTAACATTTATCATTTGTGACAATGCTATTTGAAATCATAGTTTACATAAAATTTCATATTTGACCTTAGGTATGCATTTGCGTATGAGAGCGCGATTGTGTGCATGAGAGTTTATACATGTAATAAACAATTCTGTGAGTCGAATATTTTGTCAGTTTTGATAATTTATTTTAGATATCCGTATCTTACTAGTTGGAAGGACGGGCCATGGGAAAAGTTCAACAGCAAATTCAATCCTCGGCAAAGAAAAATTTGAAGCGTCTCTTTCAGCGTCATCTGTAACAAAAACCTCAGCCTGGTCAGGGCTAAGACTCTTACATCAAGAAAAATACTTTTGAAGCTTAATATCTAATTTAACAATTGCAGAAATGAAGATGATAGATACGAATATGATAGAAACAAATTTTTGTTAATATTGTCTTAAATAACTGTATGGCTGATATGTTTTAATATTATTTTGATTAGTGTTTTATAACAATTGCAAATGATTTTTTAAATAAAATTTTAGCATTCATTTTTTAATTTTGCTAGTCTACGCAAATCTAATAGTTTCAAACTGTCAGCTTTTTTTAGTGATCGGTATTTCGGCTGTTATATTGTAGACATTCCAAGTACCAAATATATTTGACTTTTGTTATTTGATCTTATACATAAGTAACTTCTTCAAAAGTATCGATATCTTGTCCGTGACATTAGTCGAATTTACACAAGAAACACACGCAAAATCAGATACCTTTGAAAAATTTTGAGTAATGTTATAATACGTACTTCTTTAAACATCTATCTATAAAATTTTATTGGGATAAATATAATGATTAAAAATGTTTATTTTTTTAAACCAAAACGTAATAACATGAATACATCTGTTTGTTTGTTTGGTTTTGGTTAAACGACGTTTTCAACAGTATTTCAGTTATGTAACGGCGGGCAGTTAATCTAACCAGTGCTTCTGGGATCTGTACCACTACAGATCTGTTCTCTGCAAGTAACTACTAACTTCCTCACATGAATCAGAGGTGGAGGACTAATGATTTTAGAGACAGTGTCGTTTATCAAATAGCCAAGGAGAACATACGCCCCACCCGAGGATCGAACTCACGACCCCGCGATCCGCAGACCAACGCTCTGCCTACTGAGCTAAGCAGGCGGGGTGAATACATATGTAGAATATAATATTAGAACTAATTTCAGATAGTAAATCGATATGGAAAATCTATTGAAGTCGTTGACACACCAGGCATATTTGATACTCATCGACCAGCGCATGAGATCCAAAAGGAACTCATAAGATCTCTAGTCTTAACGACACCAGGCTTCCATGCAATTATTTTTGTTCTTGAAATAGGTAGATTTACAGAAGAGCTTGAAAAAACAAAGGATTTATTTTTTGATTGGTTTGGACGTGGGGTTGAGAAATATGCATGCATTATACTTACAAAAACAGAGGATAAAAAAACAATGGATGAATATTTATCTACAAATACCACAGGTGGTTTATCAGAATTGATCAAGCGCTGTGGCGGGAAACATAGAGTAGCATATATCAACAACAAGGCTAATGAAAGAACAAAGGAAATACAGGTTAAACAAATTTTAGAGCTGATTGAAGATATCAAACAAAGCAACAATAATACTCATTTTTCAAATGTTGCATTTGAATTAGCAATATCGTATGCCTACAACAAAAGTCCAGATCGAATATCACAGGATTCAATTTACATTTTGCAAAAAGCTGGGGTGCAGATGAAATTATCAGACAAGGAATGCAAGATGTTAAATAAAGTATTTGAAATAGAAGGTATATCGGGTGACCCAGGCACTGGATCCGACTTTGTCGAGCCAAAACCTCGAGTACCAAGAAGTCAGAGGACAGTTGATCATAGCACTGTACACTTTACACCTATGACTCATTACGTTCCTCAGGTACATAAGACCAGAGAAGCCAATAACTCAACAAGTTTGTCAGACACAGAAGACCAGAAAAACCAATATGTTGAAGACAGAACTGCAGACACAGACCCTTTAAATGAATTAAAGGATGACATTAATGAAGGTCGAAAGAACGAGGGAAATGTTTTCAAACATTTAAAAGATGCATTTATTTTAGGCAAGAGGAAATTTAAGTGTACTTTGCTTTAACTTTTCCTACCTAAATGATCATGGCTTCACATGATATTGAAATATTGGGCATGGAAAATGTGTATCTACTAACCATGATGTCTTTTATAGAAGCAACGTAAAGGGTCTTAAATTTCAAACGTATCTTAAATCAAACATGAATTCTGTACGATAATTATGAAAGTTTGTTAACTGTAAAGTTTTTCACATGCGGGAACCTTAAGTGTGATATCACCCGCATATAAATCCGACCATTGAAAATGTTATACAATTAAAACATGAACCCCTTGTTTATTACGGTATTTTTGTGTTTGTGATAAAATTAAGGAAAAATAGTTGAAACAATCTGTATTATATAATTTTGATTTTATGCTAAAATATAAGTTACATTCCCAACAACTTGTTTATGCACATTTGTAGGGTTTCGATGAAATATCAACATATTTCAATTAAACTTTGACACACTATGTAATGTTTAAAATACATAAGAAAGACAACAAACAGAGATACCTTCATTGAGATGTGACAGTTTAAATGAGGTAAATCTTTAATAAAAAATGACGAAATTAGTACAAATTGTTGCTTGGCCTCTTTGTTGCAAGTACAGTGCTCTCTCTCTACAACAATACCCTTGCGGAAATTAAAGGGAAATTCGGTTGTTGTTCTGCTTGGAGGGAATTGTTGTAGGGAGATCAAACAAAAAAAACTTAGCACATTTTTGAGTCAGTAGTTAGTGTTGTTGCTGAATTTTTGTTTAGAGGGCCGCTGTAGTGAGGGAGCACTGTACATTGTGTATGTCCTATGTGCGATATTAAATAATTTTGCATTTAATCTAGTAGATTAGTCGATATGTATCGAGAAATATGCACCTCTGCTTGGGAAATACACGCGAGTTTAGTGGCGAAAAAATAATTTGAAAGAATTAGTGGATATTTCCTGCTGCAAAGCTTATATTTTTTTTGCATAATAATTTTTAATTTTAAGTGAAGCACATTTTGTTTGTCTGAATGAGTAAGAGTAAAATAAAAAAAGTGTTAACGTTAATCATGCGTTAATGTACTTTTTTTATCCATTATTGATACATGATATAACATTTACACATTCGATGAATATTTGATTCCATCTAAACTGAGTTGAAAAAATGAGTATATAACAATCTGAATTTCATCACTTCGATACGTTCTTACTACACAATAGTCAATTTGAAGTTATTTATCAGATAACCCATCATTTTAGAGTTATCTTCTTGTAACCTTTACGACTCAATGCAATTACATCCAGTTGTTATTGTTATTATGTTGTATTAAGATAAATCAATTATGATTCATTGTGGCTGTCCAATCTTCATTCAAATATGTCAATTTTTGGCAGGGATGAAAACAAAAAACTAGGTGTTGTGTAGAAAAAGTATAAAGTATAAAATCCGAAAATGCCTTCTCATTTCTATTACATATGTATCTTTTGTCTTTGTTTTTATATTAATATTGTTGTATGTTTAATGTTATTTTCTTTCAATTAATTAGTTTTTTAAGAGAAACATGTTTTAATGTAAAATACAGAATAACCTCAAGAGCTTATCTGCCTACGTAGTATTTGCTTAATTTAGAATATGTATTATTGCTATTTCTTGTGTGACACAAACCTCACACAAAACGAGTATGCGGTAAAACAAACTAAAAAAAAAGGAATATAACATTGACGGCGATATTGACCTAAAAATACCCTTTTATTCACATTCGATAAAAACAAGTGGTATCTGAGAGTTTGAGAATTTCTACATTTCTAACGTTTTAATGACTGGAAGTTGTGGTAAATCTAATACACTCATCATGTAAAAAAAAAGATGAGTCAAGCACAAAACATGTCCATGGATCAAGTTTTATTCTTGAATTGAATGAACAACATTTCTAAACAAAATTAAATTACATTAGAAATCAAGGTCGTTTATATAGGCTTACACAGTACAGTTATATCGATTTTTTTCTGATAAATTGCAGAGATGTGGAGATAATATCAATATGCGTACGATTTCATAATGTGCAAACTGCATAGTAGAATCTTTTGACACACATTCCAGAAGAAAAAGAAAAGATATTTTATGTACCCACACATGAACATCTATATAAATATTGTACATTTTATATTAATGATAGCACTTATTCATTAGAGTCTGTAAGACGCAAACTTAGATTGATATTGTTTGAGAAAGTGTGAATCAAAACACCTGTCTAATATTTTATTACAGACTTAAGCAAAATTATGATATATATAGAATGCAATTTATTGTGTGGACGGTTAGCAAAGTTCAAAAAGTAAAAGGAGATTGACTGATTTTTGTCAGGATATTTACTTGTCAGGATTTATTTGTACAATAAAAATAAATATTTATGCATGTATGACCTAAGTCTTTATTGACTTCTGAATAAATCATCGAAATCACTTATTCAGAATTGCAACAAAATGCCTGAAATCAAATTACGGTATGACAAAACACCTAAACGATATATGTTAAATAAATATATAAAAACTGTATATCCTCTCTTTAATTAGTGAAGCAAGCAATGCTCTTAACCATTGCTTATTTTATGTGACAAGGTAAGCTTTTCTTAAAAGCTAATCAGCTGCCCGTTGATTGTGCTAATGTTCTAGATAACTGAGACGAAAGGTCAGCGAAGTACATATACTGGTAAAACCATCGAGCAGGAACGAAGAAATGAAACAACCTTCGTTTAGAAAGGGTTTCTTCCGGTTTATATATTGCTTCATCTGGTTCTCAGCTTGCAAATTCATTTGCATTTGTAAGCCGGGCACAAATGCCTCCATGGGATTCGAAAGCTTCGGTAATTTTGGTTTTAACCAAGAGTCCTGAATGTAAACGCCGTTAAGTGTACACATGTTCATCACATTTCGATTGCATTTCATATGATGGCATTAATCGTCCAACGGCCACATCTCATTTACCATAAAAGCAAATGTTATACGGAACAGCACTTTCAAAGGTACAGACTATGAACTAATTGCATGTAAGTGCTAGGCAAAACTGGTGATCTCATAAGATTTAAAGTATATCATATATTTCTGTGCCATACCCTATGTTTTAAGCAACAATTAAATCATATAGCATACTCTGTGTTTCAGATACCAATACAATCATATTGCATAATCTATGTTTAGACAATCATAAACTAATCATAACCATATATCTGTGAAATATTTCAACAAAATGTGAATAGTATCTATGGGTTGCTTTAATATTGTCGAAGGAAGTGTGATGATTGTTTCAAAGAGGAAATTTTTTCGAATGGTAACAACATATGATCAAATACTTTTTCCGGAGAATTTGGTTGTGTATAAGAATATTTGCTTTAAACAAGATATGAAATAAAAATAGACCCTAAGTGATCAAATCATAATGTTAACTGTTATAAGATCAAGCAACGTCACAGTTATAATTCAGCTAAATACATGACTTTAACATGTTAAGACAATGTAATTTTGGATCTCTTGCTCCCTTGGTTTTTCGTCATTTGCTGGTCATAAAAAGGTTGAAACGAGGACAAAAGTCCAAAAGAAAAGTCACATTAAAAACAGCCACCAATACACCACTTCACGAAAAAGTAGGGGTAAAAGTATGTTTACACGTGCATACCGGCTGATCACTTGTATTCATAGACACAAATGAATGCAATTATTAAAACACAGAAGTAACATAGGCAACAAACAGAGAGAAAGAGCATATAAGGACACCGCCTAGGAAACAACATCTTGTTTACTGTCGCCACTTAACTCTTACATCTTATCCTGGTTCTTCGTGAAATTTGGAAAGTCTGACAGACCGGACAAAGGTACTAAAATATGCACAGAGGTAGTTTAGATCAATACAAGACTTTTGGCTGTAAAGGCCAAGGTCAAAGCTTTTAAAAATTCTTTTATTAAAATATTCAAAATGACCGCCATTTTAAGAAACGCTATTTTGATAACAGTTATATTTTATCTTATATGTGATATTACTGAATGAAATAAAGTAACGCAAATTTTCACATCAGTCTGTCTGCACATCCGTTCGTTCGTGCGTCAAAAGAACCTTCTTTTTCAAACAATGTACTTGTGCATATAACTTTAGATGAACCCCGTAATGTGCAGTATTACTTTAACTCTGTATTGATGTAGACAAAATGAATACGTCAGACCATTTTTAGGGGGAAACATACAATTTTTGTTTTGTCT
The DNA here is from genome assembly GCF_021730395.1 of Mercenaria mercenaria. Lineage (NCBI taxonomy): Eukaryota > Metazoa > Mollusca > Bivalvia > Venerida > Veneridae > Mercenaria > Mercenaria mercenaria. The sequence continues at coordinate 28,153 of NW_026462943.1, read as the reverse complement.
GCCTGTCCATCTGTCCGTCGCTATAATCATATTTCTCAGAACAGCTTTTTGTTGATTCTTGACATTTCATTGTTAAATACATATTGCTTCTTATAATATTCAGGTGCAGCTGTGATACAAATTGACTGTTCCTAACACCCTGTTATTAATGCAAACAAAATGTATAAAACGAGTTGTTTTAACTGCTTAAAGGCCAATAAGGACTTTGTTTATAAGGTGGCCGCCGCATTTGTTATAATGAACATTGTGTATATCAATTTCCTGTTAAATCTTGTTTTCGATAATTAACTAATAACACATTTTTCAAAGGTTTAGATATTTGATTAGCATTGTAGGAAGTGTTACTGAATCTATTTTTATTGTTTACCTCCCTTTACGGTTCTGATCGAATCAATTCATGTGCGGTATTGAAAGAAGTGCTTTTCCAACCATTTATTAATGCATATTCACATAGTGAAGAGTAAATGCTTCATCAGGTTTAATCGTAAAATTAAAAGCCTTAAATGGAATTTTAACAAAAGAAAGTTTCAAGGAAGGTTGTGATGAACGTTACCTTAATCTCTATTGAAAAGCATGCGTAGTACAATTTCTTAATGTCTTGTATAAACAGCATCATTTGCATTGACTGCTTGTCTATATTATCTAAAAAAATGTGTCTTCTGATGGCAAAGTTTTCAAAGGTGTAATTGCCATTCTAATCTTTGTGTCAACGAGTTTGTTGCATACTAGGGATAATTTCAATGTAAGAGTTAGCTAAAAGGTCATTAGGTCATAAGTTCATTTAAGCATTAATTATTGCAAACTGTTGTATAGATCAGTATAATGGCTTATGTACTTTATTTGTCGAGAAAGAATACTATGATTATAAATGAATTATACATACATACATTATTAAGTAGGATTTATTTGAAACAAATTAACGTATTTTACCTACAACTTCCCTTTGTAAGCAATTATGCGTTTCTAATGATAATCATATCCATTATTCCAGCAAAATAAATAGCATATTAGTAATAAATGTTTGAGAGTCAGCAATCTATATCTCCTTATGGCTTTTAATGATCAAATAGGAGAGAGTTGTAAGTAAAATACGAGGCTTATATAAATGAAAATAGATAAGAAGGATCTCATTTACAGTAACAAAATGCATGCGAATACATCAATTCCGTCTCTTGTCTGTAAGAATAACTATAGCTTTTTAGTTTATACTAATTTATTTATAGCTTGTGATGAAAGCTTGAAGCTTATCTGATTCACTATCGAGTCCACTTCCTTGAAAATCTATTTTATCATATGAGAAGGCTTAGTTCTGATCCAAGTGGGCCAAGAATCCTCGACTCCCGGGTTGAGCGGCCTACACCTTAAGCGCTAGACAACCACTCCCCTTACCTATATCTTCTTGACGAGTGACTTATCCCAACAAAAATGTTCCAACACAAAAAGGCTCTGGCTTGATATGTGACCAGGATAATCATGAATAGTATCACATCAGAAGACTTTGATGATTTGACCTGGAAATATCTCGTGTTTGATCAAAGCTTTCAGTTGCAACTAAAGTAAATCTTGAAGTGAGCATGTACGTAATTTTTGATATGTAACATCTAAATAATAAATTATATTAAAAAACCAGTATAAAGACATAATTATTAAATAGAAACTTTAGTTTAGTTTATATTTATTCCCAAGAGTGCAATACAGATGTGTAAAATTACAACAACAAATATAACATGATTTAAGGAAAGGATAAGAATGAAAGACAGTGTCTTATAGAATTATTCTCCTTAAATAGAACATTTAACTTTCATTACAACAAAGCTTTAATTTGAAGAAATATTTGTTTGTTTTGTTTGGTTTAACGTCGCGCCGACACAGTTCAGGTCATATGGCGACATTCCAGCTTTGATGCTGGAGGAAGACCCCCAGGTGCCCCTCCAGCTGGATGGTTTCCCCGATTGAGTCTCGAACCCACATCGGTGAGCGGCAAATGATTTGCGACCTTAACCACTCGGCCGTGGAGGCCCCATTTCAAGAAATAAAGATTTGACCTAATTGATACTTATTTTCCAAAGTTTAAATACATTTAACATAATCACGGAAGTAACTTTGCACATTTTCTCATTAATCAGTCAAGTGTCGTAAAGTAGGATATGATGGTCTCTAAAATTGAATACAAATGCTAAAAATAGTAAACGTTATCGTCATATCCAAAGATCACGCTCCCTATAATGATGTCAATTTATACCACTGATGTTTTTCATGTATTCATGTTATGTTTGCATCTATTTACATGTTGTAAACTCATGGACATACTGCTTCCTATCTCAATATATCGAAATAAAACTATTTGGAAGTAATGTGTTTTCTTAAATATTTTTCAATATATTAAAATCATATTAAAGCTTTACCAGTCGCAATATGACCTATACTTGCGTTAAAGCGACGTTAAAACTAACAAAAGATGAAAACAATTTTGAATATAAAAAGAACCATATATCATTTGATATGTACAACCATTAATATTAAACGGCATGGCTGAATGTTTTGTTCTACATGTGATCTCTTTACGAATACGTTCAGAGGATAAAACTACATGGACGCGATTTTGCGACAAAAGAGCAGACATGCGGGCGGACGACCGGAACAAAAACAACATATTTCTCATAAAAAGCACTATTCAGACACATTCATCACTTCTAGGTAAATAAAGAATTAATATCAAGCAACACATTACAGGGATTAAGATACATGTACGCTAAAGTGCATCGAGTTTAAAAGAGAATATATTTTTGACATACATACGGACGTATGTACATACAGGTCGATGAGTTCATAAGGACATTAAATTGAAAGAGGACAACTTTCTCAATTACCTTATAGATAAATCAGCCGCGCAATCAGTAAACCAACATAGTGCGTTTGCGACCAGCTTGAATCCAGACCAGCATGCGCATCCGCGCAGTCTGGTCAGGTTCCATGCTATTCGCATTCAAAGCCTATTGCAATTAGAGAAACTGTTAGCGAACAGCATGGATCCTGATCCATGCTGGTCGCAAACGCAACATGTTGGTTTTCTCATGGTGCAGCTCAAATGATAAGTGTTCACTGGCGAAGTACCGCCTCTAAATATCAATTATGTCACATTTTCAGAACTGTTAACCTTTGAATAACGACAGCCTGCAACACTTTTGTTGACACCGCCATGTGTGGTATTTAAATACGTAGAAATATTTATGTTCGTAGACTTCATTGATAAACTTGTACTGGGACACTATGTTATTAGGGAATCGATCCTATCGATTTTCGTCGCGAATCCCACTACGGTAACATACGAGGTAATCCAAACAACACATACTATCCAAATAAAAAAATATGGAGTTCCGGTTTAGACCATGGGCGTGCGACGACCCCGATGAAATTCGGGATATCACGGTCTTCGTTAATGTTAATAAGCATCCGTCAGATCAGTTGGCCAAACGCAATATCCGCACATAAAGATGTCTGCGACACGAAAGAATATTCGAAGTAAGCTGTCACAAGCTAATCAGCCGCTAACATGACTACAATGGTATTGTAATACAAACATGTTCTATTCATTACTGAGTAGCATTTTTAAACGCCGCCTATGTCTTGAACATTTTTATCTTTACTTTGATTTACAGTAGAGACTGATTTACTGCCGCCGACATTTTGAAAATTTGAATACTAGTAAACAAAATCTATCTCCAACAAGTTCTTCTGTTCGGGTGATAGAATAGATTCACCTTTGTGTCGCTTTTCAATTTGTATTTCAATTCCTTTCCGGTACTTTAATTTCGTGGAACTTGTCTGTTACTCACAGTCACAATATTGAATTTTAAGAAGTAGACGTGATTTTTATTTGCATGCATGACTCATTGACTGATTGATGGAATTATTCTACTTTTATATAGAATATGGACGGCACTCCAGTACAGCATGTGCATGGTTGTACCAGTTGACATTTTTAGAAACGTGAGTAATTAATTTTCCTATGCAAACAAATACCCCACCCATAAAAGAATAGAAATTCTGTATTATACATTTTAATTTATTTATAAATTCAAGATGGGCTCTTTAGATTACTATTTCTTATGGCTCACTGCATACACAGTAATAAAGTTGCCCATGGGCTGTGCTGTGTACATGTATATAGGGATCCACGTCTTGCAGATTTTGGTGTACTTAGGCCTAAAATAAATAGTTCTTTGTTTCCGGTAACATGCTAAAAAAATTAGGGTAGTGTTGGTATGGTTTATTTTATGTCGGATCAAAAGAAAAATGGACAAATATTTTTAAGTAAAAGGCAAGTACATGGCATTTAGTTCTAAATAATTTAACATGACAGACTAAATCTGCCACGATTTTTGGTTAATTTTCAATACGGGATTCATTTCAGCTCAGAGATCCTTGACAGCTGAAATATTTTAGCTAATTTTGGACTGGTAAGGAAGTATGCAAAAAAGAAACTGATCCTGTTACTAACGGTTGCTGGTGGGGCAGCACGTGTGACACTTCAGTGTTTTGCAGTGCACTTCAATATTTTGCAGTGTTCCCATTTATGTATATTTGTAAGCAAAACATGCACATATCATAGAAAAAAATACAGATTTTAAAAGGTGTTTTTCATGTTCTCAGAATTTTGCATGTACTGCATTATTTTTCATGACTGGACACAAATTTGACGTCGTTAATCAGCTTTTCTATAAGAAATAATTTAAACCAGTAATTTTGTACATCTGAGTAAAAATAGGTCAGTGAGTCCCAGGCATATACATGCTTTTACGTGAATGCACAATGTTCGAAATTAGAGGTAGTTCAATAGCCAATGACTACAGAATTTCAGCTCGTGCTACTGATTTGCCGCAGATAAACCTCGACCATGCTACCATTTATTTTCCTTATGTGATTTAAAAGAGCTTGCTAGTGAAATGCGTAAATCATGGTGATTTAATATGATCTCCATTTATAAAACTTATTTATTTATTTAATTATTTTTCCAAGAATGCATCGCAAAATGTACAGGTTGAGGAACACTTATTGACTCATTGAAACTGTATGAGCATGCTCGATTAATTGGTCAGAATTATGAGGGAATTGAATTCAAACTGTTCCATAAATGCTTTTAACAAGAGTTTAAGAGTTAGTCAGATTCGAACCACAGTCATGCAGAAGATGTAATTACTTTCGTAAATCACAGGGCTCAAACTTTGCACTCGCTAAATGCGAGTCGATTTCATAGAATGCGAGTAGACAGAAATTTCACACGATTTATTTTGCAAATACAAATACCGTAATAGTCAAAATTGTTGCGGTTTTTGTTGATGTTTGTAGATTCGCTTTTATTAAGGACAAGGCAGTGACAGTGTTTTCCCCACTTGCAGATAATAGAAAACACGACATCTTTTGTTGGTTAGCCATTTTTATACGCCCGAAGGGACGATTTATGTTATGGTCCCGGTGTCCGTCTGTCCGTCCGCTTGTAACTCTCGAACCCCTTGAAAGATTTCAAAGAAACTCGACACAAATGTTCACTATGCCAAGAGGATGTGCAGAGTACATGTTTGGATGTGTAATTTTAAGGTCAAGGTCACACTTAGGGGTCAAAGGTTATATGAGTGTGTTTCATGTCCTCTCTGTAACTCTTGAACTGCTTGAAGGATTTCAAAGAAACTTGGCACAAATGTTCACCACCTTGAGACTACATGCAGAGCGCTTGTTTCGGATGACTAGCTTCACTTAGGAGTGAAAGGTCATATGAGTGTTTTTCATGTTCGCTCTGTAACTGTTGAACTGCTTGAATAATTTCAAAGAAACTTGGCACAAATGTTCACCAGACTGAGGCGACATGCAGAGCGCATGTTTTGGATGACTCGCTGCAAGGTCAAGGTCACACTTAGGGGTCAAAGGTCATATATGTCTTTGCTTTGTGTATATTGCTCTGCATTGCAGTGCTCTTTGTATTTATTTGGCAGATCCCTTTTTGTTCTTTTACAATATCTTTTTTTAATTACTTCCCTTTTTTTGTTACTATAATTCGCTTATTTTGAAACTTTTTTATTATTGGCCGTAGGAAAAAACCGAGACCACTTTTCTGTGGTACAACATGGATGGTACATCCAATTTTTAGATATATTTTGACATAACTTTACCTGGTAAGAATTTTTTGTGGACTTAGAATTTTTTTTTTTTTTTTGAATTTCTTCTTTTTTGTTGTTCCTGTCCGTTGGGCTTCAACACTCAGGTTCTTTAAATTTTTCTCCCATTGTCTGATGTAACCCTTCGGGCGTATATTGCCCGCTTGGCGGGGCTCTTGTTTGTTGAATGGTTTACTGAATAAAGAGATGTAGAGGTCTATCTGATAATTGATTATTAAATCTAGAATGCACTTGCTTACTATTTAAAAATTTGCGTTGCCGTAGTTTCAGCCAGTAGTTAAGTTACGCCATCAATAATGCGTTCCGAATTACTTTAAGGGTCATTTTGAGCTATAACGCACAAAACTGTACGTCACGGAAAACCATGCAAGCAATATTGATGTTCTAGCATGATTTTTTAGGATATTCTAACATTTTTAGTTAAAAGTCTAAATTTGCAAGTAGATTTTCACATTTAGCAACAAGAAAAAAAAGCTACGTGCTAAAATTTGCAATTGGTCAAAAATGTTAAATCTGAGCTCTGCAAATGCAAACCGAAGCCGCTCACATTACTTGTTGGAAGACTGTTCCGATGCATTCAGTTCCTGTTCTCCAAGGAATCCCCAATTGAGCATGCCCTAAACAATATGATGAATTTCTTGAAGTATTTTGAGGGTATAAAACAATGTTTTATGGCGCAAAATTTAGATATTTTATCATGTTTATGGTGCTTAAGTTTAGGCATGTGAAATTGGTGTCAGACTTGGAAAATTTTCAATCTGGTTGCCAGAACGGGCTAGTTGAAATCGGAATTTTGTACACTGCACGCATACTGTACAGAGGGTTAAATTCTGCACGGTGTCAAATGTTCGCGTTTTTTGAAGAATTTTGAAATCACAGTGTCTTAATTTCGTGGAAACTACTTTGACCGCGAATTATAAACCTTGGTTGTAAACAACAGAAAAGGCGGTCACTCTTCCTAGACATGCAAATAATGAGAAATACGCAAATGTTCAGGTAGATTGAAAACGAAAGTAGGATTTACATTGACACTTCCTATGCGGAGAGCAGTGAACTATCAATTTTTGTTTTCTTGAAAATAAAACCAATAAAATTTTGTTCTATTTGATGTTTCCTTTTTAAAATTTAAATATTTTTATGAATGAATAGAAAGCAATTTTCAATATCTCCGAATGCCATTTTCCAAAATGATATCATCTTCTCAATTCAGACAGATAACAAATAGTGTGGTCCTCCTCTGTTAAACTTTATAGAAGAAATTGTCAGTAATTGTCAGTTTTGTTGTTCACAGTTTTATCTCAGTTAAAGATTATAGTCGATGATAAGTATCATAAAATTCAGGACTTTTCATATTTCTTTCTTTAAAATACTATTAGATTTATATAAAACTAGAGCTATTACTGAAGGTGGTGAAGTTAACCCCCCGCATGCACCGACACAGTACATTGCAATTTGACGCACACAATGTAAAGTAACAAAAAGCAAAGTCAATAACGCTGATGAGTAAAGTTTGTAATTAAGTGGTCTTCCTTGGTGAAATGTATATATTCGCAGTAACAAAAAGTCGCGGTGTTTAGATTTCACGCTGTCAATGTTGACCACGAATATAGCGAAAATTAAACCTCCACGAATATAATCCGCTATACAGTACTCAAATACCTTTAAAGTTATACGTTTATGAATCATGGCCGTTAGATACCAATAAAGAATTGCAGCATTTTGTCGGCTCCTATGTTCATAGTAAACTGAGGAAGGCAGAACAAATTCTTCTAGCTACTTAACCAGTCTGTTTTTGCCTTTTAATGATATTGAGCATTAACTGAAGGTCATAGACCACCAAGCCAAAAATGTGCATGGAATTCACAGGGATAAAGTAATGTTTGGTCGTTCTGGCTGGTCATTCGTGTAAACAAACCCATACAGTGATTTTTTATTCAAAACTGAAATTTTTTAACGCATTTACATTGTTTCATTATACATTTTGACAAAATTTACTACTGTTTTTTTTTTTCATTGAAAAAAAAGTTTTATTTAACGAATTTCTTCGCCATGCCATCGTTATAATTGGGTTCATCTTATTGGCATGAAAATTGAAAAAAAAAACAGCTTTTGCCAAAAAGATGTTAGCCCTTAGACCTTAGAAATATCAAAACAGTTGGTTGCCCATGTTTTCTTAATTTGCTCACTTTTCACTATTTTCAGGCATCTCGGTCACAGAATGCTTTTTCCCTAAAATGAACACTGGGGTAATAGATATGGTCTATTATACAGAGTATTGTTGTACTGCTGAGAGAGCTCCAATGTGCTTGTTGACAGACTGAAACCACTTGCTTGCAGTTCATAAGGTATTTATTTAGAACTATATTTTTCTTTATAGTTGCAACTGTAGGAAGCAGTTTCAATCATTCAAAAAGCATGGTATACTGTAAAATCATTAGTATTTGTGTGGATAGATTTTTGCGGTTGCGTCAGTGCACAGAATCAAATATCAACATGATCAAGGAAAAAGTAAAGACTCCATTTCATTTTCTTGATGTGAAAATCCATGATATGATATCTGAATGAAAAAGCATTTCTGGACAGAACCATAAAATTATACATGTATGCAAATTTAAACAATTATTAGCTCGCCTGTCACAGCGACAAGGTGAGCTTTTGTGAAAATCTTTTTCTTCAGAACCGCTGGGCAGATTTACACCAAACTTCACAGGAATGATCATTGGGTGGTCCTCTTTCAAAATTGCCCAAAGAAGTTGATTCCATTTAGAACTCTGGTTGCCATGGCAACCAAATAGAAAAACTTTGAAAATGATTTCTTGTCAGAAATTGTTAGCCGGATTTCAAAAATATTTTATGGAAATGATCTCTTGGTGACCCTCTACCAAAATTGCCTTAGCCATTCTGTTTCGGTTTAAAGCAAGTTCCTCTACCAAGTTAGTTCAGATTATCCCCCTTGGGTCAAATATATCCCTGCCCTTTGGTCATATGGTTTACATAGACTTATTTAGGAAAAACTTTGGCCAACTCTGTATTGAAACAGTCCATGTGGTGAAGAAGATCAGACTGCGGAGCATATACTTCAGAGATGTAAAAGGCACGACCAGGAGCGAGCTGCGACTTGGCCAATAGATACCTCAATCCACCAGAAACTGTATGGAGGTATTGAGGATCTTACGCAAACCACAAGTTTCATCGAGGCTACTGGTCTGAAAGTGTAGATGCGAACGACAAGAAGAAAGAAGAAGTACTGAAACAGCTGAAAATATTTCAAATTGTTCAGAATAATGTCCAATTTGTAATAGAAATTTTATATATATTTGTTTTAGTTTGCCTGCTTTCTGAAAGCTGTGAGTATGAAAACATGTCTTTTTGTAGGGGTCTCTTTTTATCAATTTACAATGTTTGATTTGTGTTTTACAGGCTTACTTCTTGAGAGCAGGCAGCTACAAAATGGAAGGTCAACAAAACCAGTATACTTGAAAAGTAAAAAAGAAACACCAGGAAATATGAAAAGGTAGAAGAACAAGGGAACTTGAATAAAAAAAAACTTTTAAAGATAGGAATTCAGGATATACTTGGAAACTAAATTTATTTTGAGAACAGCAGTGATTGACTAAGTTCTGTTACTTTAAGAGATAAAGTACTATTATCACATTGGTATTGTTATGCTCATAAAACATACTAAAGTTTCATTCATCTTATTTTAGATAATTGCTTTCTGGTTTATTTTACAAAGGTTGTCTACTAATTAACATAGTTATATTTAAGTAATACTTTCCATGAAATTTTAAAGAGAATGTTTTGTTATACCCCCACAAAACAAAGTTAAAGGGGTAGTAAGTTTGTCTGTCTTTCAGTCCCTTGGTTTTCATGGTTTCCGGATAATAACTCATGAAAAGCGTGACCGAGGTCAGTAGATCAAAGGTCAAGGTCACAGTGACCCTGAACAATTGATCCGTTTCCGGATGATAACTTGAGACCTTGAGCCTAGGATGATAAAGTTTGGAACACAGGTGTTACATCATGAAATACAGGTCAAGTTCGGCTTTGAGGTTAGACAGTCAAAGGTCAAGGTCACAATAACGCAAAACAGTGAAACGGTTTTCGAATAATCGATTATAACTGGAGAATGCTTGAGCCTAGGGTCATGAAAATTGTTAGGGAGGTTGATTATGACCAGCAGGTGACCCCTTTTGATGTTGAGGTCAGTAGGTCACCGGTCTTTAAAACGGTTTTCGGACAATAACTTCAGAATGCTTGGGACGAGGATCACAAAATTTAGTACAAGGTTGGTCTTGACCAGCAGGTGACCCGTATTGATTTTGAGTTCCAAAGGTCAGGATGACCCGGAACATTTTCAATACAACAACTTGGGAACACTTGGGCAGATGATCATGAAACTTCATATGGAGATTGATGTGGACCAGCAGATGATCTGTATTGAATTTGAGGTCAGTAGGTCAAAGCTCAAGAAAGTGCTGCTTTGACATTGGCTTAGTTCTTTGATAAGGCCATATTGTGGGGGTATAATTCGTTACTCCTGTGACAACTCTAGTTTTTATTTGTTTTTGTTGCACGAGAAATGGTACAATTCAGATTAAAGCAAGTCACATTTTCTTCATTTTGATAATACTTATTTCAAGCCTGACAAAAGCATCCAGTACTGTTAGTAAAAGTTGTTATTCACAGTTCAGCTTTATTTCATGTATGGATAAAACAAATTATGTGATCTGTGATCATTATAAATGTGTATATAGATAAAACTTAAACATGTGGACAGTTTATTCAATAAATAAAGTGTGATGCAAGTCTTTGTAATGTGTATATAAAAGCGAAATTAGGATTTGTTTTACCAGTCATGGTACTAAGAGAGAGTAATTTCAGAATTACAATTAACACAAACAGAAAAAAATCAAGCCTGCACAAGAAGGCTAATATGTCTGCCTAGTCTGAGCTCTTAACCTGTTGTGATGCAAATAGATTTGCACATGTGTGTCTGCCTGTTGCAGTCTTGTTAACAGTGAGTTGCAATCTAGGAACTTTTCAGTTTGTATGACTTTTAGCTCACCTGAGCACAATGTGAGCTGTTGTGATCGCCCTAAGTCTGGCATTGTGCTTCTTAACAATTTGCCTGTTAACATCCTAGTAGACTGTTTTTTTATGTCGCCGAAGGGAGGCATATTATTTGTCAACTGTCCGTCCATTCGTCACAATGTTAACTTTTTGCATGAAGGCAACGTTAACTTTTAGCATGAAGGAACTTTACAAGTGAACCACTGCACCCAGGACCTTCAAACTTCACATGCTAATAGCACTTATTGAGTTCACGACCCCTATTGACCTTTTGGTCATTAGGTCAAAGGTCAAGGCGCTGCGGGGGCATTTGTCACCATTAGTGACAGCTCTTGTTTTTAAATGTTATAGGGACGAGTTGAAGTCTGATCGATTCCCGGTTGAGGCAGTGCCTTATTTCATATTATATTGTCTGGTCCTTTAGGATCATGGATTCTAATCAACGTATCTGTATAACAGTTCGCCTAAGCATGTGCTATGGGATGTGAGAGGCGTTGCGTATTTCGTTACATCAAATGAATAGGCTCTGCTATCATTTTGATTTGTTGCTTTCTATGTTTCAAAAGATGCTTTATAAAAGTTATGGCGTGTGGTGGTCGTAGATGACGTGTGGTGGTCGTACACATTTCTATATACGTGTATTATTGTTGTTTCATATTGTTTTATTATACCCCCACAAAACGAAGTTGGGGGAGTGGGGAAGGGTATATAGGAGTGAGCTTGTCGGTCTGTCTGTCTGTCGGTCCGTTGGTTTTCATGGTTTCCGGATGATAACTCATGGAAGGTTTGACCGATTTAAATAATTTTGGTACACAGGTGTACCATCAGAAAATACAGGTCAAGTTCGACTTTGGGGTTAGTAGGTCAAAGGTCAAGGTCACAGTGACCCTGAACAATTTTACAGTTTCTGGATGATAACTTGAGAACGCTTGGACCTAGGGTCATAATGTTTTGTACACAGGTTTAACATGATAAAACACAGGTCAAGTTTGACTTTGAGGTAAATAAATCAAAGGTCAAGGTCACAATGACATGAAACAGTTAAACGATTTCCGGATGATAACTTGAGAACGCTTGGGCCTAGGATCATGAAAATTGACAGGGTGGTTGGATATGACCAGCATATGATCCCTAATAATTTTGAGGTCAGTGCGTCACAGGTCAAGGTCACGGTGACCCGGAACATTTAAAATGGTTTTCTAACAATAACTTCAGAACTCTTTTGACTAGGATCACGAAACTGAATAGGGAGGTTGGTCATGACCATCACATGATCCCTAATGATTTTGAGTTCCAAAGGTCAAAGGTCAGTGTGACAATCAACATTAAAACCTTTTCCGGACAATAACTTGAGAACGCTTGGGTCGAGGATCATGAAACTTCAACGGGAGGTTGATTATGACCAGCAGATGACCTGTATTCATTTTGAGGTCAGTAGGTCAAATGTTCGGCTTTGACATTGGCTTAGTTCTGTGACAGGGCCATATTGTGGGGGTATAATTCGTCACTCCTGTGACAACTCTAGTTTCTTTATGAACAGATAATTCATTTAATGTGTCTGTATTATTTAGTTTGCTTAAACCGGTGCTAGAGTGTGTTACGGGTGTGTTCTTGAAGTTTTGTTCTATGCATCAAAAGGTTTTTCTTATACTCATTAGATTAAATTCACTATCCAAATAAGAGTCATCATGTGCTTGAACTAAGGCATACTATTTCTGGTAGTTTGAGAGTCCTTTCAGTGTAACTATATATTCATAGGATTTCGCTTATGGCGATGCTTAATGCTTCAGGGGTATTGTACATTTTATAAGTTTTCATGGAGAGACTCAATCACGCCTTGTCGAGATTGTTTGCTTGGTGGTGTTCCATGTTTCTAAAAGATCTTCTCATATCTTCTATTAACTATTAAAACAGCAGTCTTTCAGTCTCGTGATCGTAAAAGGTCTCCCTGTACGTGGACTCGGTATTGTTATATTAAATGGTCCTTTGGGATAATGGAGTTCATCTGACATATTGATATTATTAGGATTCCACTTTAATTGGTGCCTGGAGGTATTAGGAGTGCTGCACATTTCATTACCACTTATGAATAGGTACATTCAAACTAAATCTGTTCTTTTTTACCTTGTTACCTTCTATATATTGAAAAGATTTCGTCCTATGAGGCAAGTTAAATAGCAATTATATTTAACAGCAAAAGAAAAATGTATCAACACTCGTTCAGTTAAGATTCCGATTTCTTACAATTGCACACACTAGCTTTTGTGTCAAACCATAGTCAATTACAACATTATACAAGAAACGTTCCTTTTATAGTATAGCCAAGCTTCTATTATGTACTCCAGAAATCTGTTCAGCTCCCCGTCAGAATTATTAACATTATTTTTAAATTCGTTTACTGGGTTATACTCAACAGTGTTATGGTCAATTACACGGTTTGCGCGTGAAATATTTGACTTGCGATTCTGCCCACTTGAACGCTGATTTCCATGAGTTTGTTTGTGCGAACTGTCCATTGGATCAAATTCTACAGTCTTTATGTCAACGACACGACCTGTCCTTCTTCCTCCTGGTTTCTGACTCCGATTCCTGTCTTTCTGCACTGTCCGTGAATATTCATGCATCTCTTTTGGTATCATATGTCCAGGAGGGTCATATGTCTGTTTACCTGGAAGTTGTCGGATCTTTTCATCTTTTCGTCCTTTACTTGGTCTTTTCGATTCAATAGATAGTGAAGTAACATCTGCCAGTCCGTAATCTATTTCATTTTCTATTTGGTACGTATTCGATTCGCCGGCTATCTTTCCCGGGACTTCGGCGATAAGGGTAGGAAGACGAGGGCATGTTGATGAAGCATCTTGCTCTGTGGAACTGTAAGTACGTTCTGCTTGAATTGTTTCGCTCCGTCAGGTTGTGGTGTGTTCAAAATTGGTTCATTCGTGTTACTATCGAAAATAGGCAGATTTCCATGTGTTTTAGGTATCTGGTATTTAGTGTCTTCAGTATCGCTGATGTCATCAGATTCCGAATAGCTTGACTGATCCTGTAAATAATCTGCGTCCTTGCCGCTTTCTTTCTTTGCAATATCGAAAGAAATCTCAAAGCATGAACACTGTTTTTCAGTGATCTGTAAGTTCATTCTAGCCGTTTGAAGCATGTGAATAGAATCAGGGGTTAGCACCTTATATTTCGCATACGCCTCAGCAAGCTTGAATACAACGTTTGAAAAATGATGATTGTTATTTGTTCTCTTGATTTCTTCGATCGTCTGAAAAATGCGTTCAACTTGACCATCAATAACGTCACATGGTGCCTCGTTGTTCAATGGTACAATTCTTCTATTGCATTTATTTACTAAATCTGTAAGCTTCTGGTGAGGTTTGTTTTTCAAGTATCTGTTCATTGTTGCCTCATCATTTGTATTGGTTAAAATGACGCAAGCAAACTTTTCTACCCCTTGTCCGAGCCAATCGAAAAAGAGATCTTGTGTTTTTTTGTATTTCTTCTGTATATTTATCTCTATTCAGGACAAAAACTATGGCATGGAAACCAGGTGTAGTAAGAGCAAATGATTTCAACAACTCTTTGTGAATAGTGCGATTGTGTTGATCGGTATCGAACATGCCTGGCGTATCAACTACTTCAACGGTCCTTCCAAATCGTTTGACAATCTGCAATATGAAGTGTTACGGTATCTCAGTTTAAAATGAAATAAACTTATATAACAATTCTTCACAAACATAAATGGGGATTTAGTTCGAAGCTCAATACGTGCACGGAACCATCATAGTTGTCAATATTTTACTCATGATCGATTCGAAAAACGAATGGATGAATGAACAGAAAACATCGCTCTCACTTGTATGGTTTGAATAAGAATGTGTTCTTCAAAAGACGTAGCTACAAAGTTATTTGCAAAGTTTTCTGTGCCTCAAGACAGTTTCCAAATTATTTAACATACTGTTACAACGCTATATGACATGAACTATGTCAGTGTCACGTAAGGTATTGGACCCCTAATTGTAATGTATAAAACATGTCATTTGCTTGGTATTTTCTGAAAGTTCACCGTGTTTAGCGATGTGTTGTAACTTTTAAGCAACTTTTACGGTGCCGTTTTTTTGCTCAAGTAGAGACAAATTTCAAAGTTACTGCCACTGTCCAAAACGTTTTTAGAGAATTAATTATGCCATTAATTTTGTTAAAAGAAACATCAAACTATTGGTAAATAATTATAAAACACAAAATAAAACTGTCAATATCATTTTTCTAGGGTTCGTCAAGCAAACGGGTTCAATGAGACAGAATTTTAACTCCAACATTCATAAATAAGGTCGAGTCCTGTGGGACTGTTTTACATTTTGCTCACTTCATTTAAAAATAACATTGGAGCAGAATTAAAAACTTCCTACATTTTTTCCACAATGTGTAACCAAGAGGGTAAAGGCGAAATAGAGAACTTTTACCACATGTTACTCAATAGTTTTAAACGGATTGAAGCAAAGCAAAAGAGAATGAGTAAAATGCAACAAAGACATATTTTTAGGAAAAGGAAACCGAATGTGAGCCCGTTGTAAAGTGGATACCGAATAGAAAACTTTTTTTTCAACGTCTTCTGTCTAAGCAACATCCCTCATTTGTTCTGATTATGAGTAGATGGTCATACTATGACAGATATTTGAGAAGCCGGGGGTGTTTTCTGTAGTGTTAAAAAGCTTATGTTCTGAATATAGGCTTATCTACTTAACATTTACCCTGCTAAATTTCTATAATGAACTTGTTTTTGACAAAACCATTTTTTGATAAAAGGGGTACTGACCAAAAAGATACTGACTGAATGGCAAACAGTGCAGCTCATAATCAGACTGCATGGATGTGCAGGATGATCATGATCTACCCTGGTTGCAAAGGCAGAATCAATTGTGTCCAGCATTGTAAGTGTTAATCTTGATTCGGGTCTGTGACCAAAGCTTTTCCATTAAAAGTCCTTAATACATTCCGTTCCATAACAGTAATGATAAAAGTTGATAATTCGTTATCTTTCATATCATACTAAACGCTATAAAATTGCAAGGTTAATCAACCACATAGCTGTATACTGAATGTTATCTAAATGTTTTTATCAAGATTTACTACAATAAACTACGTCATTTACAACTAATGACGAAAGCGGAAAATATTTTATGGACGTAGAATAAGTAACAAGAACTATAAAACATGACCAGTCAAATTAAAGCAAAGCAATGCGTTTTAAAGACTTGAAGTATACTTGTATCCGAAATAATGCAAGATATTGAAATCGTGTCTGCCAAATAGATATTTACCTAAGGAATTGAAAAAATAATTTGCTTACATTTAGATCAATTAATTTCAAGCTAGGATAAATGCACACTGTAAACGTAAATAAAAGGGTGGTATATAACTTTGATTTTTATATAATATCTGAGATGTTTAGATGCATATTTCAACAAAATTGTCACCACAGACTGAACTGGAACAGCCTCTCGTCTCCTCTTTTTAAAAGTTACTCAGAAATCAACTCTAAAATTTGTGTACTTGATAATGTTGTATTCAGACATATACAAATAAAAAGTGTCCAACTGTCAGCACTACAAAAAGTATTACTTATTTAATAAAACTGTCGCAGTGGAGGCACTATAAGACTGGATATATGTATTTAATCGCATTTAATTGCCTTATTCATTTATCAGGTCGGACTCGTGTGGACACATAACTATGTTACCAACTGCGCTTCCGCAATGGCCCAAGTGATATAAAGCTTTTTCCACCTACCTTTGACCATCTGCACGTTTTCGTCTCAGATGTCGAGGCATCAGAAACTTTAAAGACATTTTGTCCAAGTAAAGTATTACCCGTTGAACTCTTTCCATCCCTGTCCGGCCTATAAGCAGAATACGGATATCTGAAAGCAGAATTATGCAACAGTTTATTAAAGAAATTATTACGAATTGCGTTTGTCATAAAATCGGTAAAAAAGTCTTTTGGAAGCATAGAATGCAACCAAGCAAAATAATAGCAGTTTCGGTTTGACAGCCTGTTCATGAGTGGTAGTGGAAAGTCTAACATCCTTCACAACCCCTAGCACTTGCTTCGGCGGAACTCTATTACCCATGTACATTGAGTGGACTCCATGATCTCAAAGGACAGAAAAAATAACATCACTTACTTAATCCACGTACGGGAGACTTTTAACGGCCGCTAAACGACACTTAGAAATTGCTGTTGCGATAGTTGATAAAATCTATAACCCTCATAAGGTATCTTTGTAGGATGATAAATTTTCTGATAAACGTCGAACTTTTTGTACACAATGCATACACTGTATTAGTATTGATAAGGGAACGTGTTAGGACTTAGTCTACTATAACCTACTGAATTATAGCTTGTTTAGTTCTGCCCATTGTTTTCTAGTTCAGGGTTTATTCACATTTTTTACTGGAGATCATATGTCGCGATTCATGGAATTTCCCTCCCTTGTATTACTGCAGGTTCCATGTACACCGCAATAGGTATAGATCTCCAGATGTCTCTGACCTGTTTTTGTAATTGTAATATGCGAACATGCTGAGTTCTGCTCAACCCAGGGCTAGAAAGCATGGGTAGTTGCATGCATTTCCACTATCGTCCATGATCCGGATTATATTGATACATGTGATAAATTCATCTGACTCTCTTCGAACGCAATAAATTAGTTCAATATTATCATCTACATGGTAATACACTGTACACCTTAAAGAAAGCCAATATTTTTAATGTAATTTAGATTTATCATACATAATTGTACAAATGTTAAACCTTTAGAAGGTATATTATATGCATGTACATTCTTACCTGTGTCCAAGTTCAAAATTGATGCCATTCTATTATTATATCATTCCTTATTAACGTTTCATCAATGCACATATCAAAGTTTCTAATCTCGTAATGGCGTTTGACACGTGACGTTTTTATCATATAACTTCAACGGAAAACCAACTGTGTAATTTTATATTTTGAGTATATTCATATGAAATAGATTTAACTTCCGTGTTTAGATAAAATGTGTAGTTAGTTTGGTGATTTAATCGTTCAACAAAAATGGTCGACTATTTGGAGATAGTCTGCACTTTTCTTCAAAAAAAAAAAAAAAAAAAAAAATGCAAATGAAGCAAATGAAAAAGAAGCCTGATATTTTGCTAGACTGATTTGAAAAACTTTGACCAATCAAAAACATATATAACTGGAGTCTATCGGAAAATTAAAACTTTGATGGCATTTTCGTAAATACGTTTTTTTTTTGTTGTTGTTTTGTTTCTAAAGAAAGAAACTTCTCACAACTATTAACAAGAATACTAATAAAATGATTAATATGGAAAAATAAAATGTTTAGCTCCATGTGCTTATTTATAAGATATTTTACCATGGTTCAAGAGAATATTTCATTTCAAGTTAAGTTTGAGACATAGTTTTGAAATTATGTAACGTTTCAAACTTTTTTATACATGCACCAAATTTTATCGATAGAAAGATAGTAACCTTGTCGTTTAAATTAATTTTCTGAGAGGTTGCCATTTATTCATAAAGTGATTTTTCTCGTATGCCAAGTTTTCTCTGGTACAAGTCAAACCTGACCTGAAAAGAAAAAATTGATGTACGTCCTTGTTTTGCAGTACAAACATAAACTACCATGAAAAGTCAGCTGCTCTGATATTTCGACTTCAGATATTCATGAACATTAAAGAAAGATTATGTTATATTTATATATTTTGTTTGTGATTCATTAATAAATATCATGATTTCATTATATAAATTGTTTCTTATTAGTATGTTACATTGGCTTCTATCACATATCGTTATAACTTCCCTTGATTGAGAATTTTTGTTAAATTAGATTTCGAACACATTCGTCGCTTAACTGTTTTATTTGACACCGATCCACTCTTCAGAATGAGATTTGATTCAGTTGTCCTTAGATGCACAACACAGATTATAAATGGTAAAAATAAAACGTTTCAAGCTTAAATTTAAAACTTTACTATAATAATATTTTTATTTTCCATTTTGTAAAATTATAATATAAATTACAATATTATTGCCCAAATATCTTTTTGAAATTCATGTTAACAAAAGAAAAAAAAATCGATAGGCAGTCAGATGTGGGAGCTGATAAAAGTACAGAGAAACTGAGTAGTAAAACACTACGGCCGAGACTCCTTAAGTTTGAGGAAAGTAAGAATGATATGGATGCATACCTCGAATAATTTGAGTGGTTTGCAAAAAGCCAGGGATGGAAAGAAGACACATGAGCTGTGAGCCTCAGCTCATTACTGAGGTAAATGCCTGGGCGTATATACAAGCATGCCTCCAGATCAAGCCAATGACTATCGTGCTTTGAAGAAAGCAGTCCTGAAGCGTTATCAATAAACAGAGGAAAGTTTTAGATTGAAGTTCAGGGAATGCAAGACAGAGCGAGGTGAAACTGCTTTTCAGTTCATAGCAAGGTTACACAGGTATTTCAGTCGATGGACAGTGAAGGCAGAAAATGATAGTACGTTCGAAATGCTGAAAGATCTTTTGATCAGAAAACAATTCATCCAAACTTGTTCCACAGACCTTGCTTTGCTCTTGAAGGAAAGAGTTGCAAAATCGAGAGCTGAGGTTACACAGTTGGCAAAACAATATATCGAAGCTCATGGTGGCTTTATCATATCTAACCGGATGAATAGAAGTAATTTGTCATGCAGCCGCAGCCTTCGACCGAGGTTCAGCTACTGTTTCAGCCTACACAAAGAGAAAGGCAAGCGTTTAAAAAAGCCTACCTGTTTCATATGTAATAAGGGAGGTCATATAGCTAGAGTATGCAGAGACCAATCCAAGAGAAAAATAAGCGGTGCTACTTTGGCTAGAAGGGGAATATATAACAATAAAGAGAGAGAAAAACAGGAAACGCAAGACTCTACATCTAACGACTGGAGAAAGGAAGGCCAGGCGCAGAAAGACAGACAGTCTGATGACAGGAAAGTTTCAGCCTTAGTTATAGCAGTATCATTACAGATCATCAACTTTTAAAAGACAACATAGAAGATGAACGGCTTATGTTAGCAGATGGAAAATCAATTTTGGTTATAGCAAGGACTTGTGCCATTCATTTAACAACTGGTGAAAGGAACTTGGTATTTAGGAAAGGGTATATACGTAATAAAGAAGTTCTAGTCTTGAGAGATACAGGTTGAGGGTTGGCAGCTGTCAAGGAAGATCTTCGTATCATAGAATCAAATGTTAAATAAGAGGTATCTTATGCTTGCGATTGATGGACGTTCAATGACAGTTCCTGTAGCAAAGATACAGGTTGAAACACCAGTTTTTACAGATGGAGTTGAGGCAATGCTTGTGCTGAACATGATATGCGATTTGATAATAAGTAATATAACAGGAGTTTCAGATAAGCCCGACATAAACTGGAAAACTCGAGATGAAAGACAGTCTTCATGCAGCGAAGATGTTGGTCCTGTGATAACGAAAACCCAGCATGAAATAAATGTAGAAACTACGGAACCGCCTGAGGTTTGCAAAGTCAAAGAGCAAACGTTTAATGTTGAGCAAGTAAAAACTGCTCAGAAAGATAATGAGACGTTGAAGAAAAGTTGGATTTAAGCTAGTATTAAGTGAGGAAAAACGTAAAACTGTATAGCGGGTGAATTCTGCGGGGTTTTATTTCTGCTTATTCTGCGGCTCGAGGCTGTCACGCAGAAATAAATTCCGCACATTTAAACTATCAGCAGAATTTTTTGACGCAGAAATAAACTTTGATATTTCGCTTAATATAATGGCCCGTTATCTTTATCTCACGAGTTTTTCGTCTGCTGTCAAGTTTTAAACACCGTAACGATTGTGGATGATTGCTTTTGTTAGCTCACCTGAGCGGTGAGTTTTAGTGATCGCTCGATGTCCGGCGTCTGTCTGTCGTCTGTCGTCTGTCAACATTTAGCTTCTGTATGCGATAGAGGCTGTATTTTTCAACTGATCTTCATGAAATTTTGTCAGAATGATTACCTTGATGAAATCTAGGCCGGGTTTGAAAATAAGTCATCTGGGATCAAAAACTAGGTCACTAGGTCAAATCAAAGAAAAACAGTGTGTATGTAATAAAGCCAGTATTTTTCAATTAATCTTCATGAATTTTGGTCAGAATGATTAACTTGATGAAATCTAGGGTAGTTCGAAAAAGGGTCATCTGGGGTCAAAAACTAGGTCACTAGGTCAAATAAAATAAACAAACTTGTGCATGCAAAGAGGCTGTATTTTTCAATCAATCTTCATGATTTTTAGTTAGAATGGTTGACTTGATGAAGTCTAGGTCAAGTTCGAATATGGGTCATCTGGGGTCAGAAAGTAGGTCACTAGGTCAAATCAAAGGAAAAGCTTTTATATGCAATGGAGGCTGTATTTTTCAATTGATCTTCCTAAAATTGAGTCAAAATGATAACCTTAATGAAATCTAAGCCGTGTTTGAAAATGGGTCGTCTGGGGTCAAAAAGTAGGTCACTAGGTCAAATCAAAGAAAGCCTTTTTAATGCGCTAGAGGCTGTATTTTTCAATTGATCTTCATGAAATTTAGTCAGAATGATTGCATTGATGAAATCTAGGTCAAGTTTGAATATTGATCATCTGGACTCAAAAATTAGGTCACTAGGTCAAATCAAAGAAAAACTTTGTGTATGAGATAGAGGCTATATTTTTAATTGATCTTCCTAAAATTAAGTAAGAATGATTGCCCTGATAAAATCTAGGTCAGGTTTGAATATGAGTCATCTTGGGTTAAAAAGTAGGTCACTAGGTCAAATCAAAGAAAGCCTTGTTTATGCAATAGAGGCTGCATTTTTCAATTGATCTTCATGAAATTTGGTCAGAATGATTCCATTGATAAAATCTAGGTCAAGTTTGAATATGGATCATCTGGACTCCAAAATAAGGTCACTAGGTCAAATCAAAGAAAGCCTTGTTTATGATAAAATCTCGGTCAAGTTTGAATATGGGTCATCTGGGCTCAAAAATTAGGTCACTAGGTCAAATCAAAGAAAAACTTTGTGTATGCGATAGAGGCTATATTTTAATTGATCTTCCTACAAATAAGTAAGAATGATTGCTTGATGAAATCTAGGTCGAGTTTGATTATGGGTCATCTTGGGTCAAAAAATAGGTCACTAGATCAAATCAAAGAAAACATTTCTGTATGCAAAAGAGGCTGTAATTTTTCAATTGATCTTCATGAAATTTAGTCAGAATGATTGCCTTGATGAAAACTAGGTCAAGTTCGAATATGGGTCATCTGGGTCAAAAAGTAGGTCACTAGGTTAAATCAAAGTAAAACCCTGTGTATTCGATAGTTGCTAAATTTTTTCAACTGATCTTCATGAAATTTTGTCAAAATGATAACCTTGATGAAATCTAGGTCAAGTTCAGTGTGGGTCATCTGGGTTTAAAAACTAGGTCTCTAGGTCAAATCAAGAAAAGACCTTGTGTATGCAATAAGGGGTGCATTTTACATTGGATTTTCATAAAATTCGGTCAGAATGGTTGCCTTGATGAAATCTAGATTGAGTTTGAATATGGGTAGTCTAGGATAAAAAACTAGGTCACTAGGTCAAATCAAGGAAAAACCTTGTGTTTGAGATAGAGGCTGTATTTTTCAATTGATCTTCGTGAAATTTGGTCATAATGATAGCCTTGATGAAATCTAGGTCAAGTTTGAATATGGGTCATCTGGAATCAAGAACTAGGTCACTAGGCCAAATCAAAGAAAAATTTTATTTATACTCAAGATTTTTATCTCCAATTTTAATGATAATTGGTCAGAATATTTTTTTCCATGAAATCACTAGGTCAAACATGTTTACACTGTTATAGTTTGTTTTTCAGGTGAGCGACCTAGGGCCATCTTGGCCCTCTTGTTATTGTATCAATCTATTGTCCACGAATGAATGATTACCGGTTCGGGCGTGTAATCTTTACAAGTGTATAACAGAAAAAACGCTAGGTTTATGAAAAGTTTGATTAAATTTGGGAAAATAAAAATGAGCATGGACTGCGAATGGACTATGTACTGGATTTTGCATTTTATATATTTGTAAATAAATCGTATTTTTTTTTTACCAGAAATGCTTCATTTTATGAAAATGAATTACCGGTACTAGACCTACATTATTTATTTTTTACTCTGATTTCTGATCATGCACGGTAACGAAAAGAAATCAGATTTAAATATAAATCAGCTGCGCTAACTTCACTGTTCTAGATTTCGGCCTAAATAATACCACATAGACATAGCTGACAAGAACGATATGCATTTGAGTCGTTGATTATATTATGACGTAGTAAATGCGGTAGCTAATTCCCATACGCAGAATGTACTTCCGGTTTATGCAAACCGCAAAAATTAATTCCTGCTTTTCTCGAAGGTCGAAGAAATACAAAACGCAGAAATAAACTAGGTTTATTTTAGGACAAAACTGCAGAATTGTTTTGCCAGCAGAATTAACCCGCTATATGGTATATAGAATCTTCGAGGAGAAAAAGGACAGAGGTTGTTAAACAGATAGCAGTCACAACACATTTCAGGAGAAGTGTTATGACATTAGCTCATAAGTCAATAGTCAGGGGACACTTATCAGCTAAAGAGAGAGTTGATGAAGTACGAACAAGTTTTCACTTGCCGGGTATATCAAACGAAGTAACAAGGTTTTGCCGATCATATGATGTATGCCAGAAAGTTAAGACTGACTTGACATCAAAACGCTATAACGGTAAAGATGGTTTGGAAGATTATAGACATCCAGATAGAACAGAAGGAAATTGGAGACAACCTGATGTCAGACCAGAGGCACATAATTGTAATGATAGAGGAAGGAACCGAAACAATATCAGGTCATCTGTCAAGTACCTGAAATGAGGACCACGTTGTCATAATAGACAGATAAAGATATAAGCAGGCAATGTGACATGGTTTATAAAGACCTTGGCTCAAATTATTCTAAGCATAAGAAGTCATGGAGAGACAAAATGACATAAGAGATGATCTCGGTAAAGGGTTTATACGTAGGTCCGACAAGATTATCATGTAAAAGGAGGTTTCGGTGATAAAAATTATTATGTCAACAGAAAAGATGACAAGTACTCTTGCGGTGAGACAAACAATTGAAGATCATTCATGATGATAGTAAATTAGAAAGGTTAGGAGATAAACGTTGTCTTTTAGCGATTTTTGATCTTTGATACATTGTACTAATTTAGGCAGTATATAACTGAATGTATGTTATTGATAACGGTGGTACATTTGTACATGATTTGTAACATCCGAGAAATAGTAAAAAGAAAAAGAAATTTTGTATGCAAATTATTCATGTTTTTTAATAACTGAAAGTATTTTCTTGAGAAGGGGGCTATTGTCAGAATAATTTGTATAATTTGATATATTGATATGTTACACATAAGCACATATAGTCCTTGATTCACTTTTCATCCTACCATTGCTATAATTATATTTGAATTGCTGTAAATAATAGGATTTGAGTCATTTATTGACGATTTGGGTTAATTACAGAATGGACGTTCAAGGACCCCAGCATCACACATTCAATTATATACTATAGTTAAAGGGAACCAGTTATTTGTTAAAGCAAGTACTCGTTGTTAAATACAATGTTCGAATTTGAGCCAATCAGAAACAAGTCCTAAATATAGCACCAATCAAAGCTCACTTCTGCTACCTGCTATAAGTAGGTAGATGGATGACAGAGAGATCATTCTGCACCCAGCGATAGTAGAATCGAGGATTCAAATAATAATTTAGCCCAGTATCTTGATAAGGAAGGAAGTTATTGCAACTACCTCTCTGTCAGGGATAAATTGTTAAAAAGAAGATGTTTGAAGCTCATAGACTAAAAAAGAGTTACAGAATATCAACAAGGTTTCGAGCTATAGGGCCAGCGCATAGGAGTTTTACCTTAAGGGTAATTGAATGCTATAGACGTTAGAAAATATAGGCTGAGCACCTGAAAGCTGAAACAGAGACCAAGAGTTTGATCATCTACTGAGATAGTAGGAGAGTCCCAGCTTATAGACGGTTAAGCGCTATTGGCGAAGTACAGCCAAGGCATCGGGGTTATACTTATATGGTAGTTGAATGCTATATTTGATAGCATATAGGCGCTGAGCATCAAGGAGTTACAGCTTTAATTAAGAGGACAAAACTCTTTTTTTTCTCTCCTGATTATGATGTTTACAGGAATGACAGAAAAGGTAGAACAGGAGGTGGTGTTTTCAGTTTGGTATCTAAAAAGTTAAAAAGTTTTTCTCCGATAGAATTCAAGTCTGATTCTGAAATTATATGGGCAAATATCAAACTGAAAGGCAAAAAGGACTTGTAGTGCATATAAATGGTGATATAAATGGGGAGTCCAATACTGTAAATACAGATGTCCGTCATCCAGAAAAATGTAATAAACTTCTGGATGTTGTAGATTCATACTGTCTTACTGTCTTACACAATTGGTAAATGAACCAACTAGTAATTGCCTTGATATCATACTTATTGTCCAATCCCACTTTGGCAGAAACAGTGGAAGTCATTCCTGTTTTTCATTACTGGGGCTACATGAATAATATTGTTTATAAACATGGCACAACTAAACGTTTCTTGGGTTTTATTAAAAGTTTGACCCTTGTGGTGTTGCTCCTCTGAGAGAAATTGGTGTCTTGAAATCTAGTGCCAAGGATAAGTCAGGAAAGGAAATTTTAAATAAACAGTTTTCTTCAGTATTTGCAAATGACCCCAGTCCAAGCTTACCAAATCTTGGTCCTAGCCCATTTACTAGCATGCCCAGAATAAAAGTAACTGAAAATGGTGTTAAGAAATTGCTTGAAAATTTAAACCCGTACCAAGCAGCAGGTCCAGACCAAATCAAACCTAGAATTTTAAAAGAATGTGCAACTGAAATAGCTCCAATATTTACAATATTGTTTAATAAATCTCTTGATAGTGGTACTGTTCCCTCAGATTGGTATGAATCTTAAGTAACACCAATCTTAAAAAAGGTGAAAAGTTTCAAGCTTCAAATTATAGACCAGTCTCATTGACATGTATAGCTTGCAAACTATTAGAACACATTGTGGTCAGTAACATCTTGGATCACTTACACAAATTTAACATCCTGGTGGACAACCAGCATGGTTCTCGTGTCCGGCGGTCTTGCGAGACCAAACTTGTGGATTTATTCATGACATAGCTAAGTCAGTACAGCGAAGCCAAGTTGATGTTGCCATCATGGACTTTAGTAATGCATTTGATGTAGTTCACCATGGCCGGCTCAAAATTAGATCATTATGGCATCAGGGGCTCTGCACATTCTTAGATCAAAGCTTTCCTAGGACATAGAAAACAAAAGGTGGTGGTAGATGGGGCAACATCTGGCTTGTCTCCTATTATATCAGGCGTCCCCCAGGGGTCCGTCCTTGGACCTCTACTATTCCTGCTCTACATAAATGACCTACCGGGTTCTGTATCTTCCAATGTGCGTCTTTTTGCAGATGACTGTGTAAATTACAGAACAATTAAGTCACAGGCAGACTCAGCTCAGTTGCAACAGGACCTTAACAGTCTGTCATTATGAAAGCAGAAATGGAAGATGTCCTTTAACGTGAGCAAATATTATATCATGCATGTTTCTAGATCCAGAAAACCAGTAAATACTGTCTATACCTTACATGATCAGCCTCTGTCTGTTGTCAGTCATGCTACTTACCTAGGTGTAGAAGTAACATCTAACTTATTTTGGTCCCCTCATATAAACAAAATATCTAGTAAAGCATGTCAAAGTCTACTCTTGGTTTCTTAAAACGTAATATACATTTTGCTAAGAGTAGTACCAAAACAGTTGCCTATAACACCATTGTTAGACCAACTTTAGAGTATTGCTCCAGTGTTTGGGATCCTTACCATCAGAAGGATATAGATAAATTAGAAAACCTTCAAAGGCAACCTGCGAGATTTGTAGTAAATAAATATAGCAAGACCCCGGGCACAGTCACAAATATCCTAACAAATTTAAGTTGGAATTCCCTCCAATCCAGAAGGAAATATAGTAGGTTGGTTTTATTTTATGAAATGGATTATAATCATTTGATGTAGATCCTAGACAATATCTCGCTCCAATCACTAGACAATCTAGACATTACCATCACTTAGCTCTGCAAATACCTTCTACCACAGTTGACTACTACAAGTACTCATTTTCCCTCAGAACTGTGGTAGAGTGGAACATCTTACCTTCCCATGTAGTCAGTGCTGAAACAATCTTAGGATTCAAATCAGCACTAGCTGCAACGATGTTCCAACCAGAATTACTATTATACTTGTTTTTATCCTGCTTTTAACCCTACTAATATTTCTCTTTTCCTGCAGAATAGCTTATGTATGTACATGTTTTACACTTAGGGCTATAAGGTGTTAGGTTTTTTGCACCTTTTTTATCACCAACTGTCAGGGAGTACTAGGTGGACTGAGTAGCTTGGGAAACCTGATAGTCTTTCACTTTTAACCCCCCCCCCCCCCCCCCCCCCCCAGCGCATGGCCAAAATGTATCAGTAATTGAACGAGGCCATTATCGTAAAAGAGGAAGACATAGGCGGAACATCTATGCGATAGGACTCGTAAGTTGGTGTTCAAAGACATTGTCTGACGGGAACTTCGACAAAAAGACAAGTCAAGTATAGAATCTCCAGCCTATAGGAGTTTGAGCTGATTTTGAATTGAAGGTGGTTGATAGCTGAAACATTAAGTGACTTTTTCTGCCTGATCCCTGAAATTGACCAGCTCGTTATTGTAATCATTTACAAATCATTGGTACACG